>NC_085140.1:425429180-425448033 GCF_024139115.2 Armigeres subalbatus | reverse complement strand
TTAAACAAAAGGACAAACATGGACAAATGAAATAAATGGATTTGATGGGCCTGCATGTACTTTCAGATAACGATTGAAATTTTGCTAATATTTGCTACTAGCTCTGCAGTAGAATGCTTAGAAAAATATCACCTTTCATGAAAAAACGTCATAAAATGCTTGAAAATGAAGCTATCAACCATCTTATGTATCCAAAAGATGCACCATCCAAAGACCATGAAGCGATGCTAAGACAATTGAAAATATTCTGAATTGATGAAAGTGGAGGCTAAAACTATTTTTTCGGACCAATCCTATCTATTTAGCAATTTTGTAATAAAACATTACCTATATGTATAAGATAAAATAAATGTATATTGAGCAAAATGCTTAGAATTAAATCTCTACAACTTTGTAGAATTATATGAACTCTAACTCAAAGGGTAAAAAATACATTTCCAAAAAGTTCACCGAAGGCCACTCTAATGACCACCTACACTTAAAATAGATCTCTTTTGTAGATCATTTCTTCTGAAGACGTCAAAACTCTAGCACTGATGGTTTTCGAGTTATCGATTTATGTCGTGAAATTTGACCATGTGCACTGGGACAGAGCCGCCTCGCAGCTTAGTGTTCATTAAGCACTTCCACAGTTCTAACTGCAAGATTTCTAAGCCAAGTAACCATTTTGCATTTGTATATCATGAGGCTAACACGATGATACTTTTATGCCCAGGGAAGTCGAGACAATTTAACTGAAAATTGTGCCTAGACGGCACCGGAATCGAACCCAGCCACCCTCAGCATTGTTCTGCTTTGTAGCCGCGCGTCTTACCGCACGGCCAAGGAGGGCCTCAGCATCATGAAACCCCAATATTCTTGAATACGGGGTTGCTCAAGCATCTCCACAGTCCACGGTATCTACCAAACCAACCAAGGTTTTTGAATGTCCCTTCCCAATGCGTATAACATTGTGAAAGCCCAATTTTCTTGAATACGAGATGTTCGAGGTATTTTAAAACATTCTTGAGCTTAGGCACGGTATCTAATAGATCAATCAGGTTTTGAAATGTCCTGACTCATCTGTATAATACACCTAATTCAGTTCAAAGCATATGATTCAAATTTTCTTGAACATGAGGTGTGCAAAGTCTTCAAAATGAATTAATATCAAGGAATCATTAGATGCACAATGTCTATAGAGATGTTTGTCTATTTGAATTTAGCCACGGACTTTGTAGTTGAGGCTAGGCTATGCGGAAAGAGCGCATTTTTGTTCTCAAGCGAGGAGGATTGAAAATCTATCCATGAGCATGTTTTGCAGTTACTTAGTTACTTAGTTACTTCAAATGTTTCCTCTGCCTTCAAATTTATTTTTCATAATGCATGAGGAGAATAAATGCGAGAGGTCTCTGCGTTTGCATGGTTTGCTTACATCTCGATTCATTCAGCTTTTGGATCTCGTGCATTTTCGTAAAAGTAATATATATATAAAATATAATGGAAAATATTTTAGAGTAAACTACGTCTAAGGGAAGACTCTGATACAGGTGTAAAACGGAAATTTCAAATTTAGACGTCACGAAATTAGGATAGATTTCAAACGCTATAGTTATCTTTCAATGGATTTTCGAGATTTTATTATCAATCGAACTGCAACCCTCCAGCAATTGGCCCATTGGAACTATGGGTCAACGTAAACACATTAAAATCCAAATCTTTTCCAACCAGTAAAATTTCATTAAGTGTTACGACCGCGTCTGCTTGGTTCGCTTTACTTTGTGCGGTGATTCGCACAAAAGTCAAAATAGAACCAAAGCAATGACGCGGTGAAGCAAAAAAGTAGTCGAGTCAAGTACAAGACACCTGAAGACGGCCTTACTGTTGAGGTCAGAAATACGTATCTGTCAAGATACAATTAAGTGGTGAATCTAATGGATTGTATTAACTGTCTTATGACAAGAAGACATTACACTAAAAAGCTCAAATAATTTTCTTTTAAAAAGTAGTGTTTATAAAAAAAGTGCTACAGATGCTGGACATGTTCATGTGCAAGAGGTGATTGTTAAAATTGATTATCAACTAAACAAGGTTACACTCTAACTTTTTGACGGAAATTGAGTAAAATTTCTGTGGGATAGAAAGAGAGAGCAATGCAATTTACTCAATCACTGAGAAGGTGAAAGTTAGCGTGTATCCTACTATTTAGGCAGCATCCCTTTAAAATAACACTTCAAAAGCATTTAATCGCCATTTAATAGGCAATTAACTATGAAATGCATTAATCACAAATGCAAGTCATAACAATCGGAGAAATGGCATCATCACCACTGCGGAATAATAAATTTTAAATTGTAATATCCAACCATTTTCATATATAATGAGTTACGCCAATTTTGTTCGAAACATAAAATGGTGTCCGATCGAACATGATTGGAAAACTACACATTACACGCGGCAAAACGTTTACCAAAACAAACCTCCCGCTACCTCCCGACTCCATATCCAACAATCTAATGGTTGTAATGACTAGCACGCACGCGCAGTTTGTATGAGAATTATAATGAAAACAGTAAATTTTCGGAAAACCGTTTTCCGTTGATTATTAATATCTAAAAATATATGAGTACGTTGGCAACAACGGAAACTTATCAAGTGAATAAATCGTATTTATTGGAAACAATTCGTGCTTGCAAAAAAAAATATTAAGGAAATACTAAATCGTGGAAATTCAATTGAGCACGTAAAGGATATCAACAATGAGCATTTTATTTTCTTTATAACTTGTTTACGAAAATCCGATCGATTGCAACAACAATCGTCTTACAGATTTAGAAATATTCAAAGTCTACGGGTTGATTATATTTAGGGGAGATCCTCCAGTGCCGGACACATAAGCCATTTAACAAAATAACTTTAACTTTCCGGATTATATTTCCTTTTATACCATACTAGCAAAACGTACCCTGCGTTGCTCAGGTTTTACGTTTAACGTTTGAAATGTCATTTTCTTGCGTTGATGGCAAGCGGCGCGCAATCTAGATCATTTTTCGAGCGATCGCATTAGGTTTTCCAAACTCGCCCTAATATTGTATTTTGACATTCCAACTTTTCCTAAAATTCTAACTTTTGCATATAGAAACACAGCTGATCCCAATACTAATCGATTAGTGAGGAAATCTCGCAAATTGGTCATCCTCTTCGTGAGTTATATTGCCTCAAAGGAAGAATAGATAGAAGAAAGAAACACAAAATATGACTATCGACCATTGATGATTCATACAAACTATATTTGATCATTTGACACGCTTAACGATTTAAGAAAAATTTACGATTCAGAAAATGTCTCTTAGTACCGGACACTATTGCATCATGTTTAAATGTGACTAAGTTCCTGTTACATGAGTAAAGACATCATTCAGAATAGTAATATTATTCACGTGCTTTAAGTCGTACAAATTAAAAATTGTTAGTGGAGCTTATTTGACTCTTCAGCTAAATTTTTAATCCTAATCCACATTCCCACCTTTTCAATGTCCTCTGCAATTTTGTTTCTTCTAATTTTGTGGCTTCTCAGCAAGAAGAAACAATTGAATTGAAGTATGTAACAAAAACAGGTGAAGAATTTTTATTCAACTTCAAATTTTGTACCAATTTATCACATGAAGATCTGATATTCCTTGCGGTGGCCTTTTCAATAGCTTCTTTTGTACTTGATAAGATGAAGAGGGACCTCTCAATAGTGTCGTTTTAAGAAGTGTCCGGTATTGAGAGGTGTCCGGCGCTGGGAGATCTCCTCCTAATAGTTAATGATGCGCCTCACGAAACGATCTCACATACGGATCGATTTCTATAGTCATTTCCATAAAACTTCAAACTGTTCGTATCAGTTATATTACAACTATTTCAGTTGAAAATATAGGAGGTTCACAAAACAAAAAAGGAGCGCAAAGTCAAAATTTCAATTACTCAGGCTCCAACCAAAATAATTATTCAATGATCTGTTTTACGTAGTTTACGTGACGGTCGTATCTTGTATAAAACCCTTCTGATTTTTACAAGAAAAAACAAAACTCAAATTTAATGTATTAAATAGTTTTACCGCCACTAAAGGAACAGTGTACCCATTAGTGGTGCAAGCAATATTTGATAGTTGTTGATGGATAACATCAATCTAATTTTTATACTGTTAGTTTCTCTATTGACTAACATATTAAAACTGTAAGTTTCTCACAATTGTCAATTTTAAAAATACTTTCTCCTTGTACCTCCACTATTGGTAGCGTTACCCATATGTTAGTTCGCTTTTGTAAAAAGTGAGTTAGGCCGTGCATGAGGTCTTTATGATTGCGATTCGAGTATGATTTGTTGATTATACCAAAACTGCATTGATATTGTGTACTTGGATGTGATCAAATCCATAATTATCTCAATGCCACTTGACCTAGTGCAGTCGCACGACATCATCACCTTGAGTAAACTAACCATAATTCACATTCAACTGGCATTCCTTATGCTATGGAAAAACTGGCATGATTATCAGACAACTGCAACATAGAGACTATGACGATGGATTTAATGATCCCTTCAACTGGGTGCAGTAATTGGATAACAAATAGTGAATATCGTGACAATCACTGCTTCTGCTCATTCAACCTGATGCCGTTACCATACATTAATGGTGCGTAATAACTTACATTCGAGAAACGTGCGTGAAACAAAACCGTAACTGATGCTTTTACTGCGTGGAAAACTATGACGACTTTCGGTTCATCCACCGCTGATTAATCATCTGACCAAACCATTACCAAATCCGACGCATCGGGTACGAAATTGCGGCACCGCTATAAACTCGAAAAATGATTCTCACCGTCAATCACCACTGTATCTGCTGGGGACTTAGCGGCGTTTGGGGAGCCGCGATGTCAGCATCCATTACAAGAGGTGGTTACGGTCCGACGAATGAACGTACACCGCAACCGTGAGTAATGAATTTAGATTTCTACGGAGCCTCAATGCATCACACCCGGGGCCATTGGCTCTTCGATTGCACGATGCACCAAACAGCGAGGATTTTACAAATCATTGGATAGAGATTTGAAACAAAACATATAAGAAGAGGAGCAAAACTGCTAAAGTTTGTTTATCAAAAAGATAATTGCAAATTAGCAATAGAGGACAAAAATGATAGCACATAGGATGCAGGGTTAGAAACACGACGCTAACTGAACATTAGTGATATTTCAAAGA
The DNA here is from genome assembly GCF_024139115.2 of Armigeres subalbatus. Taxonomy (NCBI): domain Eukaryota; kingdom Metazoa; phylum Arthropoda; class Insecta; order Diptera; family Culicidae; genus Armigeres; species Armigeres subalbatus. The sequence continues at coordinate 425,442,804 of NC_085140.1, read as the reverse complement.
TGTCAAAACCATTGCTTGCACCGCTGAGTTAGTTACTAAGGCTTGTTCGATAAAAATCTGACAATAAAACTTAAGAATAAAATAAACTGCTTTGGATTTATTTCATTCACTCAAATATTTATTCTTTATCATGCTTCATTTACGAACTAGGTACATTTTAATTTAGATCCCGAGCAGATCGTTGTCACAAGCATCGACAAATTTCTTAAAACGCTATTGAACAGGTTCACATGAAATTAGTCAGTTTCTGATCGGAGAGACCTGAAATTTACAATTACACTGTACAATTCTTTTCCGAACCTCAATGAAAGATCTAAATGTGTCAGATTTTGATCCTTTGCCCAAGACTGCAGATGTTTACACATCAGGTGCAGGCAGGCATGGATGCTACATGAAAGGAACGCCTGGATAGAGTTTATATTCTTCGGTATTTGGATTTCATAAAAAAATGGTGAAATGCTCGACGTGTTACTAAATTGTATTAGTGCTCTGACAAATTTAATCTAACCTACGTTTCTAGGTCTGAGCTCAAAGGAATTTAGTATGGGAAAAAGTCAAAGAAACATCGATGTTCAGTATTTTGATGGCATTATTTGGTAATTGAGAACTATTGAGCTAACTAACAACATTTAATATCCTATTCGTATGCTAAAAAGTGAAAAGTCATTCGAAGTTATTACTGACCTCACATCTCCCGGTAATATCAAATCAGATCAGAATGTGCATTTTGAGCACTTCTGTTTGACAATTGATTACTATAGATTAACTTTTTAGCTACCCCACTTCTGTCGACGGTTAGCGGGATTTATTGTTGCACGAAAATCAGATCGAACAGGAAACATTATTGTCCACCATGAAATCATCAACTATCATTTTGAAAAGGTGAACCTGTCTCTCTGCTCTAAGTGGATCGAAAAAGTTCTACTAATTATTATTATTATTATCATCCATTGTTAGCATGACCAATCAACGACTACAACAAAGACCGATGGATTATCAACAATTATTTAGTTTATGGAACCACGCCGGGTGGCATCAACGACGAAACCATTTACAGGTTGCTATACGGCTTATCGATAAAAACATTGTTGCATTTATGACTAGCTGCCCATTAAGTAGACTGTCTGTTCTTACCGGTGAGTCATTAGATGTACTGAAATTGGTGAAGCTCATTACAGGTTAGAAGCAATTTACTTATCAGACTTCACTTTCTCTTGAGAACTTTGTTCATCTAAATTGGTTTTTTGCTTAGAGCGTGAAAGAAGATCATTGAAATAGAAAAGGCATTGTCAGGTAACGATATATTCAAATTTGGTTTCGATGGAGTGCTTGTCAAAGTGAAAGCAATCGTGACAAGTAACTTTTTTTTTCAAAGAAACAATATGTACTGATTGTCACCTTTATTTTCAAATGCCGCTATAAAGATTTCGTCACATCGTTTTTATTAAATTCGATCAACTATCGTTAAAACTATGTGCTAGTAACATTATGCTATGGAAAAACTCAGATTATTCGATTAGTTGTGGTGATCCCTTTCTCGTGTAGAAGAAGAAGATGCATTAGAGACGTTATTTTAAAGAGAATGAACGCTCCAGATTTATATTTCTGAAACTTCAGTTTCCGCGGAAATTAAAAGCATTTCTCAGGGAATTACAATACAACAAAACAATTTTCCATTTAAGTTTGGAAAAAATATCATATAAACGTTCAGAAAAAGTATTCTAGTAGAGTACAAATCAAAAAAGTTTTTGGGAATTCAGAATATTTTATGTGATGATTATCTCGTGAAAGTTTAGAAGAAAATTTTAAGAAAAATACCTTCTAAATTAAGAAGCATTCCTCATGGACATTCAAAAGAAATCATTCATACATTTATTCAAAGTGAGACGTCTCACTCTCATTCCTCATTTTACTTAACGTGTAAAAATGAGAAGCGCAAAGTGAGTCATTTGAAAAGTGAGAAATTAGGAGTAAGAAGAGACGTCTCACTACTCACTTCGTCCTCTTTTTTACAGTGAGAAGTGAGGAATGAATGAGAGTCTCTCTTCTTACTCCCTAATTTCTCACTTTCAAATGACCTATTCGGCCAAATGACCCTTTTGACCATTTCGGTCAACGACCCTTTCAGCCAAATCCTTCAGCCAAACGACGCTTTTCCAATGACCACCTAATGACCTTTTCAGCTAAATGAATCTTTCGGCCAAATAACCCTTTCGGCCTAATGACCCTTTCGACAAATGACTTTTCCGGCCTAAGACCCTTTCAGCCAAATGACCCTTTAGGCCAAAGGACCCTTTCGGCCAAATGACCATTCGGCCAAATGACCCATTCGGTCTAATGACTCTTTCGCCTAATGACCCTTTCAAACGACCTTCCGGCCAAACAACTTTCGGACTAAAGGCGTTCGGTCAAATTGCTTTCCGAATGGGTTTCGACCAAATGACCCTTCCCCATTCTAGTGAATTAATCAAGTGAAAATTTCTCTATCGCCATAGGAGTTATCTTGGTAGGTATGGAAACTACTTGAAGACAGGCTGTCATAGCCGATAAACAAATCAATTATAATCACGTTCATGAAATTGTTGTAATATTTTTCGGAATTCCTGAATTTTTTGTTTTAAATAGAAATTCTTTTGTATTTCATTGAAAGTTTTTCTTATTTACGAGAAATTCCATATATCGTTATATAAAAATCGCTGTTGAACGATTTTTGTCACATTTGGCACTGCTAAAAGTTTTAACCGATGTGATCAGTGGCGCGATTTATTCCAAGAATTCCTGAAAGAAGCCCTGGATTAACTCCCAGATGAATTTAATGATAAATAAATGAAGTTTTGAAGAAACCCCCAGAGGATCTCCTCTAGAAATTCCTGAATGAATTCCAAGCAAAAATCCTAAAAGTACTTCAGAAGGAATTCCTGGGAGAGTCTCTGAAAATTCAAAGGAGGAATTTTAGGAGAACAGGAGGATCTACAGGAGTAATGTTTGTAGAAGCTACAAAATTCATGGATGAACTCCTGAAGAATCACAAAGATTCAATGATCCCAACAGATGAGTTCCCGAGGAATTCATTCTGAATTTCCAGAACGCGTTCCGCATTCCCCCAGAATTGCTGAATTCCCCGAAATCATTCTTTATTCTTCACGAATTTTGCACAGAATTCCTCCTGAGTTACTTCAGGAATTCCTTGTAGTTCTTCCAAGATATCAGCCAGAATTTCAAAAAATCTTCGAAACTCACCAGAAATTCCTCTTGAAGTTCCTTCAGGATTTCCTCCTGGAGATCCTTCAAGAATTTCTCAGAGGTTCCTCATGGTGTCTTCTGACAATTCTTCTTAGAGTTCTCTCGGAAATAATCCTGAGCATCAAAGAATTCTTTATGGATTTCCTCCAGAAATTTACCTGTGTATATCTTCCTGAAGTTTCTCAAAAAATCTTCTTGGAGTTCCTCCACAAATCTTCTGGATTTTCCAGGATTTACTCCTGAAGGTCTTCCAGAAATTACCCTTAGGCCTCTCCAGCAATTCTTCCTGGAGTATCCCTGAGAATTCCTCCAGGAGTTTCTTCGAAATTGTCCAGGGATTGTGAAGGCTGAAGAAATTTTCTGAGTTTACCCAGGAATCCTTCCAGGAGTTTCTAGAAAAAATCTTCTTGGAGCTCCTCCAGAAAGTACTGATGTTTGTCCAGAAATTTCTCTGAATTCTTTTCTCTGGGAATTGGAAGGAATTCCTGAAAATTCGCGAATATTTGGGAATTCGGAAGAATGCGGGGAATTGGAATGAACTTGGGAATTTGGAATGAATTCCTGGGGATTCGGAATAAATTCTGGAAATTCAATGGATTCCTGGGGAGTTCGGAATGATTCGGAGATTCGGAATGAATTCTGGGGAATTGGAATAAATTTCTGAGGAGTTCGGAATGAATTGAATTGAGAATTCCTGAATTCCGAATGAATTCCTGGGAATTCAGAATGAATTCTTGGAATTCGAATGATTCTGGGAATTCTTAATGAATTCCAGGGTGGATTCGGAATGAATTCTGAGAAAATCAGGATGAATTCCTAAAGAAATCCAGTATAATTCAGGAAATTCAGAATGAATTCAGGAAATTCAAAATGAATTACAGAGGAAATTCAGAATCAATTCAGGGAAATTCAAAATAAATTCAGGGAAATTCAGAATGAATTCAGGAAACTTCAGAATGAATTCAGGAAATTCAGAATAAATTCTAGGGAAATTCAGAATTTAGGAAATTCAGAATGAATTCAGAGGAAATTCAGAATAAATTCAGAAAATTCGAAGAAGGAAATTGAAAATCAATTCGAAGAAATTCAGAATGGATTCAGGAAATTAAAAAAAAACAGAAATTCAGAATTAATTCCAGGGAAAATTCAGAATGAATTCAGGAAAATTCAGAATGAATTCCAGAAACTTCAGAATGAATTTAGAAACTCAGAATGAATTCAGGAGAAGTTCAGAAATGAATTCCAGAAATTCAGAATAATTCCAGGGAAATTCAGAATGAATTCCTGAGGAAAAGATTCATTGAATTCTAGGGGCGTTGAGAATGAATTCTGGGGAACAGAATGATTTCTCGGAGGATTCAAAATGAATCTGTTGGAATTCATAATGATTACTGGAGGAATTTAGATTGAATTCCTGGAAATTCAGAATGAACTCCTGGAAAATTAGAATGACCTGGAACTTATTCATCAATGCCTGGAGAATTTAGAATGAATTTTGGGGAATTGAAAGAATTCTTGAAGCAATTTAGAACAAATTCCTCAGTAATTCGAATAAATTTCTAGAATTGAATGAATTTCATGGAATGAATTTCTATAGAATTCGAATGAATTTCTGAAATTCGGAATGAATTCTGAAGAAATTCAGAATGAAATCCTGAGAGAATGAATGAAAATGAATTTCTGTGAATTAGAATGAATTCTAGATAAATTTAAAATGAATTCCTAGAAAATTCTTGAACGATCTCCAGAGGAAATCCTGAAGGAAATCTGAAGGAACTTCAAGAGGAAATTCTGAGGAGCTTGAGAAGATTTTTTGGGAAATTCCTGGCTGATATCCTGGAAGAACTACACCAAGGAATTCCTGAAGTAACTCCAGGAGGAATTCTTGGCGAAACTCATAGAGGAATAAAGAATGATTTCCGGGAATTCAGGATGAATTCTGGGGAATGCTGGAACGCGTTCTTGGGAAATTCAGAATGAATTCCTGAGAAATTGGAGATTCAGATTGAATTCAGGGGCATTGAGAATGAATTCCTGGGGAACAGAATGATTAGACTGAAAAAATGAATTCTGTGAATTCATAATGATTACGTGGAGGAATTTAGAGAATTCTGGGAAATTCAGAATGAACCTGGAGGAATTCAGAATGAATTCATGGGGAACTTATTCATCAACTGGGAATTTAGAATGAATTTTAGAATTGAAAAAAATCTTGAAGCAATTTAGAAAAATCCAGGAATCCTCCAGAATGAATTCTGAGGAATTGGAATAATTTCATAGGAATTCGGAATGATTGGGAAATTCGAGAATTCCTGGGAAATTCAGAATGAAATCCTGGGAGAATGAATGAAATGATTTTTTGGGGAATTGAATTAATTCCTGGGAATTGAATGAATCTTGGGGAATTCAGAATGAATTCTTAGAGAATTTAAAATGAATTCCTAGAGGAATTCAGGAAATATTTTGGAGGAATTCAGGATGAACGTGGAGATCCTCCCTTTTTTAGAATTCTCCGATAGTTGCTCCTGAAATTCACCCTGAACTTCCTAGAAATTCTCATACAGTTCTCCTTCAAATTTCTCTGAGAGTTCCTCCTAAAAACCCTGTAGGATTTTTTCTGTACTTTCTCCAAATATCCCACTGAAGTTCCTAAGAAATTTCTATGAAAGGCCTCCTGGAACTACTTTTGGAATTTCTGCAAGAATTCACATCTTTTCCTGAAATTACTTCACTTATTCATCAATGAACCCTGTTGAAGTTACGTCAACAATATCTCTCACAAACTCCTTACATAATTCATTAAATTATTTATTTTGTAGGCAATGCAAAATTGAATTGCATGCTGAACTAATTTTGTATCATTTTCCAAATTTCAATCATAATAAAATATATAGGTCACTTTTTGTTATCGGTTGTTTACTTTTAGACTTTACTCAAAAATTGTTCTGTTCCGCGAAAGAAGGATCCATAACGTAGGGGAACTGTTCCGTTTTCCGTTCCTGAATCACTAATGGGAAGAAAAGAGAAAGAATGTATTGAAATGTAAACAAATGTTGCGATGGGATTTTCCTGGGTCGAATGAAACCGTTTTTGACAGCAGTCTGCCATTACAAACAGCTTCAAAACTGAATTTATTATCTAGGAATAAATTTACAATTTAGTTTCAATCCACACTAGCTATAGGCTCCATCGCAACTTCAAATCACATCAATTAAATCTCATTGCCTCGGTATGGAAGCATACACATATTTGAAACCATCAGTGTTGCCAGTTTCACACAACTTATAAAACGCCTCTCAACACAAATATTTTCCATTTTTTTTTCGTTCCGTTCCAACTCGTCTAAAGTTTTGCCATTTTGACAAAGGCGTGAAAATAGGTGCACTACATCAGCCGAGTTATTTGCCAAAAGTGGCTTTCGGGCAGCACTAAAATATAATTTGGCTCTTACTAGCACTGTAGGTTTTAATGCGACTAAGAACCGAAATAAGGTCGATTTGGACGCTTAAGACTGAACTATGATTCATCCAAACGTTTCTCCTGATGCATACAGTTTTGGTTACAAGCAAGTGTAGCAAGGTGCTAGCATACTGAGGGTCGGGTTCGAGTCCCATCTAAGGAAAGAGTTACCCAATACATTTTTAAATCATAATCTTCCACATAATGTACATATTCATACATATCACATCTGAGATTTCAGAGCATTGTAAACTAATGTCCTATTGGCAAAACGTCCTTCGCAAATGTCCCATTCGGGCAAACCACCTATTCGGCCAAATGTCCTATTCGATAAATGTCCTATTCGTATGTCTCCTATTTAATGACTTCGGCCAGATGGGTTTGCCTCAATGGCATTCGCCAATAGTTGTCAAACGACCATTCCCAATTTGTGTATAGCTCAAATTAAGATTTTCTTTGTTTCTCGAACATGCAATGGATTTTGAATGTATGGTGAGGTTAATAATGGCAAGGATGGGAGGGAAAATGATTTCATCTTGAGTGCCATTATTGGACTCTGAGGCTTGTCCCATGTGATACTTTCTGATCACGGCCGTTAACTGTGTCTGCCTTATCTGAATAGGAAATCATGCAAAAATTTGACTGACTTGCGATTATAGCAGTGATTTCCTTCGTGATTGTACATCGAATTCATAAGAAAGTATTTTGAGGTATTTGATTCATAAATTGGGGCCCTCCTTAGCCTAGCGGAAAGAAGCGCGGCTACAAAGCAAGACCATGCTGAGGATGGCTGAGTTCGATTCCAGGTGCCGGTCCAGGCAATTTTTGGATTGAAAATTGTCTCGATTTCCCTGGGCATAAAAGTATTCATCGTGTTAACTCTATGATATACGAATGCAAAAATGATACTTGCCTTAGAAACCTCGCAGAACTGTGGGCATGTTCAAGTGGGGAATGTAATTCAATGGGAAGAAAAGAAGATTTCAAATTATTCCAAAATACTGAAATCCCTGAGGTTCTCTACTTTCATATCACTCTCAATCTTTGCTTGCTACATAGACTTTGTCCTAAGAGCGACTTAAGCAACAGCATCAAAATTTAAGAAAATTTTTAATTCATGATTTTCTATTGAGTTGAAACTTTGCACAGTTTTTCAATCGTCATTTTCGATATCAAATCTTCATATTGAGTCACGACTAACTTTTCAAAAGGGTGTATGTGAAAATGGTTCAAAAATATTTAAAAGCTGCACAAAAAACGGAATGTTCGATTGTTATGATTTTTCAGCAAAGTAGACAACTAAATGGTGATTCTAAAGAAAATGTGCACAGTAAAAAAATTTTTTTCTTTAAAAATATCATTTTGTCCAAAACTCAAATATCTCAAAACCCTATCTTTTTTCGAACGTAATTTTTAGGAAAACGGTCCATTATATTAGCTATCTACCATAAAAATTTGGTGATGGTAAACTAATAAACAAAAAAGTTATGACATTTCAAACATTTCACAATTTTCATAGTAAACAAAAAAATTTCGTGTTTTTTTTCAAGAATCCAGTTTGATGCTGATTTTATTGTTATACGTGAGTTAAACAAGTTGTTTGTATGATATTCATATTTATGTATTCATCGATATTATGTATATTATATGTATAAATATTATGTATAAATAAAAAATGAATTAATATTATCCTAAGTATTAAATTAAATGGCAGTTAATAATGTTTATAGAAACTCTAAGAGTTTGGGTTTGAATTTTTGGTATGGGTTATGATATCATGAAAACAGTTTATTAATACTTATTTTTATTTATTTTTATTCAAATTTTTAAAATATCGAACACTTTTGAATTATTATCAGCACAGTTTGGGGTATTGCTTTTAATTTTATTTTCGACAATGGAATGAAACAGTGAAATTTTGGGTTCCTTGGATCGTTTTCGTTATTAAATTGCTCGCTGAGCTCTGAAGCCTTTATTTGTACTTTCAGTAGTAGTAAAACAAAATGATAATTTAGTTAAATCTTTTCTTTTCTACGATTTGCCCAATCAAAAAGTTCTTTCGCAGTTTTAATTGGATGCTCACGTTCTTTGGCTAAACTTGCTTTGTGGCCATGCGCTTTATTGTTCCTCCAATAGCATCACAAGGACCTTTGCCATGTGATGTAGCAAAAATGCCATTCTGCATCAATTCCGTACATTGATTTAAATTGATAGGCTCGAAAAATTCTTAGATTTTTGTATGCGACGCTGCTCCATCAGACATGAAATATCTTTTTGACTTCTTTATGCTTATCAACGCGTAAAAGTTAATCATTTTTCAATGAACAAGTTTACGATAATGAACGTGTCTTAAATCTTGGAAATTATAATAAAACTTAAGTGTTCAATTTGCGTACTTCCATTAAAATAAATAACGAATGGATGAATTGTAGCTTGTTGTACGTTCCGTGATGGACTGCATTCATCTTGTACATAAAGCTGTATTCAGAAAATCACAAATGACTAAAAATTCACCATTTGTAATGTATTTTCGTATTTTTTAAAAAGCTGATTGTTCTTGTTTAATGAAATCGTGAGGCATTAAACTTTCTTAATTTCAAGCAAATATGACACAAACTCATCTACAGGTTTTACAATAGTTTCTATGTCACACCTATCCGTGGTCACCCATTGCTCAAAATGATAACTGATCAATATATTTTCTTCAAACTCAGCGAATAAAGTATTTTCCAATGATGAAGAATCTGGACAATCCGAACAAGACTGTAGATAGCAATTTGATGTTGTATTTTCACACAAAAGACTACCAGTTAACATTTTAATATCCTTTGTTAAATTGATTCTTTTCAAACATGTAAAATAAGATTAATATTCTCATGGGTTGCCACACACATTATGTGTTCCTGAATTGGAAAGAATTGCTTGCAAATGAGGAAAAACCTATTTTAATATTATCGTGAATTTCCTTGAAGCGTGTGTACGCTTCTTTCAAAGTCGTCATCATTAATCGTTTTTGGATTGCTTTGACGCTTTCCATCTTTTTACTGACATAATCTTTTTGACCAGGCATAGCTCGACTTACTTCATCATCTTCAAAATATTGAACTACTATTTCTTTTGTCTCATCTGTTAATGCAGTACTAGACCTAGTATTTTTGGTTGAAAGACAGTTATTCTTCAATTGTTTTCGCTCTTTTATCGTCATTGGTTTTGAAACTCATCAATGGCATCCTGAATAGACACGAACTTGGCAGCATCGACAAATCAATAATTTTTCTTTCCTGTCGTGGCTGCATTCGAGAACCTTTCCTTCATTTATATATTACCTCACCCGTAGTCTGTATTTTCCACATCATCAGGTCCCTAATTTGAAGAGGTTTCTTCGTACAGTCCTTATTTACGGTATTTTTCTCCGGTAAACGAGTCATCTTCTCCATTTAATCAGTCACTTTTATCCCAGCTATGCCTCGTTAAAGCGTTCGATGTTGACCTTTTGATACACCATCTTCCGATTGATTTGTTGAAACAGATTCGCTGATGGTACGGGTAAGGCTCAAAGGCCTAATACTTCTGTAATTCCTCAGTTGTTGTCGACAATCTGGCAATTCCTCAGTTGCTGTCCTTTCGAACCTCCGCTCTGCTCAACCGATGATATACAGATTGCTCTTTGTCAACGTTTAGACGCAGGACGTGCAAATGCGAATTTGTATTCAATGGACATTGGAGCATAACCAGTCGCTTTCAGTTTATCTATGGTGCTTCAGATTGTCAATCTCTTTTGAACACTTTTCCATCAAACGCCTACAACAGTTGAGAAAGCGGCTACTCATGCTGTTCGTATATTTCAATAAAAAAATCACTTTTAAGTTTTACTGACTAGTTTGGTGTATTTGCTTGACTGAAGAAAAATTACTATAAGATCTTAAAAACCTTGTAGTAATTTTTTTTGCTTTTTCTGCGATAAAACATTTTAGTCATGTATACTTGTTGTTGTTGAAGATACCCGTTTCCTTCCGATCATAAAGTTATTCTCTAAAGTATATTTTTGCGGTAAACTATAGACGTACGTGTATATAAATCTTTGATTTTGCAGCTTTTGTCTTAAAAATAACATTTCTGATATGTTCTATCAACGTTATTATCACAGTTTCAACACTATTAAAAAGAATTTTTCCAGTCACGTGCAGAAAATTTGACATCTATCATTTTTGATCAACACCTGGAGTCTAAGTTTCTATAGATGCTATGAATAATTAAATCAAAATATCATGAAAACAACTTGTTTAAATCACGTCCCTTAACAATAAAATCTGCATCAAACTGCAATTTCGAAATAACTTACACAGAAAAAAATTTTTTTTACTAAATGTGAAAGTGAAATGTTTGAAATGTCATAACTTTTTTGTTTATTAGTTTACCATCACCAATTTTTATGTGAGATAGCTAATATAATGGACCGTTTTCCTAAAAATTACGTTCGAAAAGATAGGGTTTTGAGATATTTGAGTTTTTGTGACAAAATGATATTTTTAAAGGCAAAAATTTTTTTTTACTGTGTACATTTCTTAAGAATCACCATTTAGTTGTCTAACTTTGCTGAAAAAATCTGAACAATCGAATTTCCGTTTTTGCTGTAGCTTTTTAAATATTTTGAACCATTTTCACATACACCCTTTTGAAAAGAGTCGGACTCAATATGAAGATTTGATATCGAAAATGATGATTTAGATGAAATTGAAAAACTGTGCAGAGTTTCAAATATTTTCGAAATGGTCGCTCAGGATCGACAATGCCTCGTGGAATGCCTCCTAAGCTTTATTAAAAAAAGTTTAGGGAATTGTTTTAGGTATATGGTCCTTACTCTACATCGCAAAAATATGGCCGAAGGAAGTGATGATCAGTTTGAACCTTGGATAACATTCATGTTTTGACAAACAAATTCATAAAATTGAGTTCTGAAGTTTTTGGTTTACCACCAGGTTAGCTTTAACCTTCCAAATGTACGTACGTGTTTTACGTCATAGAGTGTGCTCTGAGGGTATTTAGTGCATTTGACTTCATTCCGGATCATTTCGAAAATGACAAGTGACAATTTTCTAATCTGAATATGAATATGAACCTTTAAAAATCCTGAAGTCGAGGAGGATTGAGGAATTACCAAAGTGATCACTCATCAAAAGAGCAAAGCATCATTTTTACGGATGTTATTTCGTCCTCGATAGATTCCGATAAACTGATTTTTTAAATAAAAAACATACAGCGTTGGGCGTACCGTGTTCATTTATTTGGGATAATTATTTCAAGAACAATGGGCCATGCTTCGAACATAATTTGAATTAGGCAGCCATTACTTTGTAATTTATTTTCAAATACTTGCACCAAAAACAAATCTGACAATTATTGAGTAAAAATCTGGGCAGTATAATGATTCTGTAAGCTTTTTATAAAATATTGTATTAAAATAATATACAATCTGTATTATTTTAATACAATAATTATAATGATGTATACAGATTTCTGTAAGCTTCTTAGGAGAACTGTATTAAAATCTGCCATCCGCTGGTTATGTGTGAAAAGTCGACTTTATATTTGTATCTTAAAAATACGATATTTTGACTTAGACTAGAAGATCGTTCTCTGATTTCGTATTGCAAATTATTTTTTAATCTAATTATCGTTTTTATTATAGAAAATTTTAGAAATTCATAATTCAAAATGTAATGCCATGCTTGATAAAAATATGTTAGATGGAGTGAACCACATCGCATAATTTATAAACAATTTTTTCTTAGCGTTCCAAGCGTATAATCCATTTTTCGACCTGGTATCCGAAATAGCAGCAACAGAAGTAAAGTCACGTTTTCTCTGACGTCGTCGTGGCGTTTGAATTTCCGCACAGACTTTCCGCCCACCGTCCACTGTTGGAAAATCGCAATACCAAAACCGAACCAACGGCGTTTTTTTGCCGCATAGATTATCTATACGATATTTGATAACCATCGCCTTCAGACACCTCCCGACTGATTTTAAAAATAGTGCGATCTTCTATTTTTGCTCTTCGGCGCACATCTGTCTCACAAGTACAAACGGACGACCGTCTGTTTCTTCTGAGGTAACACTATACCACTTATGCGCCACTATTTCGCACGAGCAAACCACAAATTCGACGGCCGACATTGCCCCAACGTAGACCTATCACACATCAATGCATCATTCAAAAAGAATCATCACTCTTCATACAGGCAGTAAACGTTCGCTTTGCCAACACAAACAGCAAAAGAAAATCCCAAGCACCTGCATTCATCCGAAGCGCCATGTCGAGGTCCTCGACAGATTCTCCTGGACACAGATGACTTCGATGCGCGATCGTGTTCCAAATTCCTATCTGTCCGCAAATTGGCATCATTAGCCAAACAAACTCAAATTGAAAATGAGAAGAAACAATAACGAGTGACGATTGAGGTTCTACTCGCGGCAAAGTTCAAACCTAATGTTGCATGGAAATGTATGACCGTTCGTTTAACTAATCAACTAACGAGGCAGATGATTTATACCTAATACCGCGCCAGTTAGAGAGCATCTGCTGGTAGCTTACTGCGCCACTGACGGCGCTGCATGCCGAAGGCGGGTGTTTTCGTTATTTTGGCAAAGTCCGATTGACGGTCTGACCGAATGACGACGATTGGACTTGGCCCTGCGGCCCAGCTCACTGGCTGACCATCGAGAGGCAAGGCAAAGGGGTCAATATCTAGTGTGAAGTGCCCGGCCGATATGGGCTGCAACCGATTCTGATGAACCTCCATAGAGCACGAGAAGGTACTGATTTACAGAGGGTGAAGACGATTCACCACGGTTGGGTGTTTCATCAATGCAGATGGTTGAAATTACGTTTTCGATAAATTCTCTTACAAAACTTGGTTGA
>NC_085140.1:423855780-423899426 GCF_024139115.2 Armigeres subalbatus | reverse complement strand
CTAGAAGTTACGTATTGCTGCATACTTGCAGTATACGAGAAAGGTAAAATGAAAACAAATTCAAGAAGAGATATTAAAAAAATGAATAAATGAGCATGGATTATTTCATACTTACAGAGACAAATATTTTAGTACGTATATAATCACATATGTTAAATAAAACTTTCTTCAAAAACAAACTTTGGCACAAAAATCACATGTAGCGACGAGAAGGACGAAGAAACGACGAGATTCTGAGTATATGTTGATAAATTGACGTTTATTTGAAACCAACGACTTTTGCTGATTTTCAGCAAAATAATTACCATCGTGCAGGGCTTCTTTTGACGGGGCAATACTCTTTGGATTTTTGATTTTTTGAAAAAAATAAACGGAAAAAATACCAAATTTGAAACAGAAAGTTGCAATCAAACTAACAAAAACACACCCGATTGGTTATAATGACAATTTAATAGTTATTTTCGTTATAATTCTTGTTTTAAAATGTCCAAAGTAGCACGACGGTAATACTGATATGCATCCAGAAAATTTTGTATTGGTTACAGTATTTTGTTGGGTTAATTGTCGATTCCAACAAAACTGTCGTCAAACGTAATGCTGGTCATCAGCAAAAATAAGTTTGCCGACTTGCGTTCAGTAAAACATAATGCTGTATTACAGCAAAATGTGATTAGAAATGCTGAATATCAGCAAAACATTGTATTGCTGGTTACTGTTCGTAAATCGTTTTGCTGGATCATGAAGAGAAAATTTTGTGTGAGATCAACAATTTGACACCACAATACACACCGAATAAATATCTAATATTTCCATCGAAAATAGCTAATAAGTTCAACGTGTTGCTTAACACGTAAGCATTATAATTCTATAAGTATTTGTGGATTTATTGACAATGGATCTGAAGGTTCAGTTCACTTACTTATTTCAAACATTCTTTTCAGCAAGGTTTGGCAAACTCAATAAATGTTTGGTAGATAACCTTGTTTTTGCTCCTTGTCTATCAAAACAGATGTCAAACAATCGAAAAAGAAAGAGAAGTCCGGAAACAGCAAAAAACGTAGCAGACTTGCAGTTTTGTCAGATTTACTATGAAGATGGGTGTGAAGGTGAAAACGGCGATTTCAACGACCGTTCAAGAAGCGACTATTTCGAACGGTAGGGTCCAATTGAGATTCTTACGTCCGAATGTGTGAGTGACGATAAAAGGAAAACAAACACTCCTAGATGGCGCAACTCAAGCAAAGATTGAGTAAAATGAGTATATTTCATATTTTGACTTTTTGAAACTTCATTGATGATGACCCGATCATTTTTGAGGTTATGAGCAGAAGGAAAACAAACATAATTACATGACAGATTGCATTAGTGTGCGACGCTAACTCACTCATCCTAGGAAATCACGTACAATTCATTTCATTTTACTTTTCATTTATTTAGTTAACATCTAAACAGATAACACTAGAATCAACAATTTGAGCGCCACAATACACGGTTCGAGGCCGCATCTCCATCCTCGAGATACGCCCCACGCTCGCCAAGTCGTTCTGCACCTGGTCGATCTGCTCGCTGCGCTCCACGCCGTCTCTGTACCTGCCGGATCGGAGCGACACCATCTTTGCAGGGTTGCTGTCCGGCATTCTTGCAACATGTCCTCGCCATCGTACCCTTCCGGCTTTAGATACCTTCTGGATACTGGGTTCGCCGTAGAGTTGGCGAGACTCATGATTCATTCTTCGCCGCCACACACCGTCTTCTTGCACACCGCCAAAGATGGTCCTAAGCAACCCGTCTCTCGAATACCCGAGTGCTTGTAAGTCCTCCTCGAGCATTGTCCATGTTTCATGTCCGTAGAGGACAACCGGTCTTATTGCTCTTGTACGACATTTGGTGCGGTGGCGATCTTTTCGACTCGCAGTTTCTTCTGGAGCCGTAGTAGGCCCGACTTCCACTGATGATGGCCTTCGTATTTCGCTAACGTTGTTGTCAGCCGTTAAGGATCCGAGGGTAGACGAATTCCTCGACCACCTCGAAAGGTATCCCCGTCTAGTCGTAAACTGCTTCCCAGGCGGCCCTGTCCGCCTCGAGTTCCGCCCACAAGCTGTACTTGTCTTTGATAATTCACCACCAGTCCAACTTTTGTTGCTTCACGTTTCGGCGGGTGTACAGTTCTGCCACCTTTGCAAATGTTCGGCCGACAATGTCCATGTCATCCGCGAAGCAAATAAATTGCACTGGATCTACTTGAAAATCGTACCCCGCTGTTACCGGCTCTCCGCATGACACCTTCTAGCGCAATGTTGAACAACAGGCATGGAAGTCCATCACCTTGTCTTAGTCCCCGGCGCGATTCAACGAACTGGAGTGTTCGCCGAAATCTTCTGCACAGTTTTCAACACCATCCGTCGTTGCTTTGATCATCTGGTAAGCTTCGCAGGGAAGCTGTTTCGTCCATATAATTTTCATAAGCTCTACGCGGTCTATACTGTCGTATGCCGCCTTGAAATCAACGAACAGATGGTGCGTTGGGGACCCGTATTCATGGCATTTTGAAGGATTTGCCGTACAGCAAAGATCTGGTCCGTTGTCGAGCGCGCAATCACCGGCTTGTAACTTCCCACGAACTCGTTCACTAATGGTGACAGACGACGGAAGATGATCTGGGTATCACTTTGTAGGCGCTAAGGATGAGTGATCGCTCGAAAGTTCTCACTCCAGTTTGTCGCCTTTCTTGTAGATGGGGCATATAACCCTTCCTTCCACCTCCGGTAGCTGTTCGGTTTCCCAGATTCTGACTATCAGTTGTGCAGGCAAGTGGCCAGCTTTTCCGGCCCATCTTGATGAGCCAGCTCCATACCATCCTTACCAGCGCTTTTTGGTCTTTAGCTGTTGAATGGCATCTAACTTCCCTCAAGGTGAGGGTTGGTTATTACATCGTACCGACTGCGACGTGTAGTCATCTCCTCCCTGCCTTGACTTTCCTGCCTGTACTCAGCGCCATTCAGATGTTCTTCTCATATAGCTCCACCTTTCGATCACCCACGTTCGTCCGTCAATATACCCATCCTTATCCCAGCACATTTCGGCCTGCGGGCACGAAGCCTTTGGGATGCGTTGAGCTTCTGATAGAACTTGGCGTGTATCTGAGAACGCATAGCTGTTCCATCTCTCGCACTCCGCTTCCAGGCGGCGTTTCTTTCCTGAAAAAGGCGGGTCTGCTGTCCGCTTCCGTCTAGTAAGTTACGTTCTGCCGGTACCTTGCTCAGCGCGACCGCCGCTGTCGTCCTTCTCCTCCAGAATCTGCACTCTTCGTCAGACCAATCGTTCCGTCGACTTCGACCCTATACCGACGTTGTTCTGCTGCGTCGTTAATGCTTTGACTGTATTCCAGCAGTCCTCAAGAGGGGCCCATCAGCTCTCATCTCCGGCAGCGCTGCCTCGAGATGCTGCGGTATGCGGTGGCGACATCAGGTTGCTTCAGTCGCTCTAGATCGTACCGGCGGTCGTCGGTACCGAACACGTTGATGACGGATAGTTTTGGGCGCAACCATACCAGATAGTGGTCAGAGTCGATAGTTGCGCCACGATATGTCCTGACGTCGATAATGTCGGAAGTGCGTCCATCAATCAGAACGTGGTCGATTGTGATTCTGTCTGCGTGGTGATCTCCAGGTGTACCGATACGGGAGGCTGTGTTGGAAGTAGGTGCTGCGGAATGGCCATATTCTTGGAGGCGGCGAAATCAATTAGTCGTAGGCCGTTTTCGTTCGTCAGCCGGTGGCGCTGAACTTCCCAATAGTCGGTCTAAACTCCTCTTGGCCACCCTCGTCAAGTCTCCTATGATGATTTGACGTGTCGTGGCTTGGCGCTGTCGTACTCACGTTCCAGCTGCGCGTAGGAATGCGTCCTTATCATCATCAAATGCTTCAGGGTGGGCTACATGGACGTTGATTGCTGAAGTTGAAGAACCGACCTTTGATCCCTCAACTCTGACATTCTTCTTCATTGATCGCACCACCCGATCACGCGCCTTTCCACGCTCCATCACTATGAAGCTGTTCTCCAGCTCGTGTGTGTTGCCGCAGCTCCTGGTAGATGGTATGATTACCTAAACGTTCGCACCATTGACTTCACAAACCTCCTGCAGCGCTACGATGCCGAATCCACGGTCCTTGAGCACATCGGCGAGTGCGTGTGCTCCGATGAAGTTAGAGATTTGCAGTTCCACGAACCGAGTTTTCAATCGCGTCCCTTGTCACGCAGTGGTCTTCGCCGATGGTTCCGGTCTACCTCTGTTGATTGTTCGTTGCTAAGATTTTTTAAAGGCTGGCTTGCAGGGGCCTGACACCAACCCTAAATTCCGGAGACCATTCCTTATTTCCGGTGGACCATGGTACAGTTTCACTTAGAGTCCCTCGCTGGCACTCGGACGATGATCAGCCGCCCTAACATGGAGAAGCAGACGCTGTTTGAGCCGATCCTGACATGGAGAACAGACGCTCAATAAGATTTGCACCTCCGAGAGAGCAACCCCCCCTTCCCTGTCAGCATACGACCATAGTACCCACCGGGTTGGTTACCCGATCTTCCTAAGGTTGCTCGTATCCCGGCCAGCACCGCGAGGTAGGGATAGGAGTTGCTGGGTAGAGGCTAAGGACCGCGAGATGGGGTCTATTTTATTCCTTCAGGTACGCGGACCAATGGTGCTTTACCCAGCATTTGCCGCCACTTGTTCATATATGAAAAGTAATCTTATATTCATTAGTGCAAATATGAATAATAATGACACAGTTCATATTGAATGTATTTACTCGTTACATTGTTACATGTCTGATGTATATGATGTGCGCATAACTCCGACCGATCGGCTTCGTTCATTGGCGTAACTAATGAAAAATTCTAGGGGGCTAACTTTTATCACCTTTTCTATACCACAAAAAAATATCATTTTCGCTCGTAGGAAGACTGAAACATTTCAAATGATATTCATCGACGCTCAATCCTGAAATAGAAAATCTAGAAATCTCGTAGCATTTCCAAAAACCTTCGTTCGTGCAAACGGAATGAAGATCGATACTGATCTTTGAAGGCTTTATTGGTTTGTATTGTACCTAGAATCCCTTATATATTTAATGCTAGCAGACCCGACGAACTTCGTTTCGCCTAAAATTATTTAATGAATCACCTGCTTTGAGCATGCTTACAGTGGCACATAGAGATTAACTTTGAAATAAGTATGAAAGGCATCTAAGGCTCGATTTCTCAAAAATAGCACTTTCATCAAAAATATTTGTAGGCATGGTAGCGGATACCTTCCTGCATAATCGGTACCAAATAGTTTTTCATGAATTTCTTATTCTGAAAAACCACGTTAGATGACTCGCCATACAAATTTTTGGCGGTTAACTCTTGCTGGCTGTTTTATGCATATACTATAGCGCCTGGATGTGACGGCGGCGAGTAGAAAATAGCCACTGCACAATTCATTCTCTGCAAGTATTGAGTTATGTAGAAACTAGTGTTTCATTTGTATGGAGCCCTGCCTTCTAGATCGGAGGGTCTCAAACCATTTAAACCTTCCTCGGCCCAAGAACTCATGCATATTTTTCACGCCGATCAGTTCAGTAGTTTCCGACTCTATAAGGTTGACAGACAGAAATTCATTTATGTATATGAGATTGAATAAATTAGTTAGTTAAACTCTTTATCCGGCATACAATTTAGTGGCCTGACAACATCCTACGAGCTTTCAAACGGTGATCTCCACAAAAACTCTACTTCATGTTAGGGCTATTCATAAATTACAACGCAAATCGAGAGTTTTTGACCCCTCCCCCCTCGTAACAAATAGTAACATTTTATAAATTCCTTCCTCCCCCATATAACGTAACATGTGAAAATTTTAAAGGCAGATTTTTTTCTTCTCTGGAGCATCTGAAGCATGTGGGTTATGGTACTTTTTAACACTGTTATAATTAATAGGGACGGCACATGAAAAACACTGGTGGAGCCAGCTATTGTTATTTGGTAGGGCACCACTTGAAGCAGAACAATAGGCTAAGTGAAACAACAATGTGATTGCATCATCCCTCTAAGAAATCTGAGTCCGACAGGAGCTTGACATCAAAGTGAGGATCAGTGAGACAAGTCCGATCTGAGTCTCAGAAGAGCAAGAGAGGATCCGCCTTACATCTCATGATTCTGCACCGTTGCGTCGAGCCGCTCTGACTCGAACATGCGAAATGGTTTGACGTTTCAGCCTGATAAGGGTCCGATGTCTTGCTATGGAACTTCAAGCAACATCGAGCTCCTGCGATTGGCGCTTCTTCTTATTGTTTTTGTTTCTTTTCATGAAATAGAGTTGTTGATGTCTACACTCTTCGACTTAACACAGAAAGGATAGGATTTCCTATGTGCTTGAAAGAGAAAGATTATTAGAGTCACCAAGCTCCTCATACAGAGACTGTTGTTGTTACAGTGACTTTTTTTAATCATCGTTTATTAATAAATAATAATTATTATACATTAGGGCTACAATAAGAACAATTATTATCATCAAAATGTTAATGTAGTAAGTAGGGCCGTTATGCATCGATCCATTAAACATCATGTCGTCATCCGTTTGGTTTTGAATGTGGTGCTCTTCCGGGATCAGGACCAAGCATCGTCTGCAAACGACAAATCCAGTTCAGTTAGGGATCCTCTCTGCCAGATGAAACCATCGTATGTCTGTGGTGACGGAGGAGGAATTGCATGCGAAACGATGAAAAAAGTCCGTCCGAATTGTGCGCTTTGATGGATCCTCGATAGGGTGTGTTTTGTGGTGGATTGTGCAAGATAGTTTTTAAAATGCGCAGAAAAAGGAAACTAATTAATAGTGAAATAAGATTACTATTGTAGCAGACAAATCAAGAATGCTTTTGTATACAGGTGCTATCAAACGTACTTTCCATTGCCCGACATGCGCTGGCAATATAACCAAATGCCCGAAAGATTTCGAAGAATTACCTGAGGATTGCTGAAAGATTTCATGAGGAGTTCCGTTGGTTCGGAACACTTTCAAGGATTTTATAGAGGACTTCCTGTAGGATTTCACAAAGGTAATCCCGAGAATTCTGAAGATATTTCCGGAGAAGTTCCTCAAGGAACTCCCAGAAAAGTCGTAAAGGGGTACCTGGAGGAAGCACTTCCGAAGTATTTCCTAGGAAAACATTTCCTGCAGGACTTTGAAAGATTTCATGAGGACTTCCGTTGGGTTTCTCGAGCACTTTCGGAAGGATTTCATAGGAATCACGAAGGTAATCCTGGAAGAATTCTGAGAAAGCCAAAAGAAGTACTGGAGGAGTACACTTCCGAAGGATTTTCCGAAGAATTTCGTAGAGTACTTCCATGGAGCACCTGAAGGATTTCATAGAGGACTTCCTGAAGGTACTTTGGAAGAATTCATAAAAGAATTTCACGAAGAATTCTGTAGAGTTTTCCGAGGAGTTCCCAAGGAACCCCTAGAGAAAGTGTGAAAAAAATACCCGAAGGAGTTTCTGATCACTTCTCAAAAGGTTTCCTGGAGGAGTTCCTGAAGGATTTTCCGATGAAATGGAGGACTTCCGAGAATTACTCCACTATTTCCGAAGGAAATCTCGAAGATTTTCTGAGGTACTCCGGATAAGTTCCCAATGGATTTCCGGAGAAAGTCGAAGAAAATTACAGAGGAATTCCCTCAGCGAATTCCATCGGAATTTCTCCAGGGATTCCTTCTGGAAATCTCTTCCAGGATCATCTGGGATTGCTCCTAGAAATTATCCGGGAGTGTTTTGGAATTTCTCCAGAATTTCGGCGAATCTTTGTTCATTCTTCTTCCGAGAATTACTCTGAATTCCTCATCGAATCCTAGAATTCCTCTGAATTTTTTTTCGGGAATTCCTGAAGTTTCTTCGGGAATTTTTTCGAGTTCCTCCGGCATTGCTCCAGAATTTCTCCGGAAGTTGTTCTGAATTTCTCCAGAATTTTCGAATCCTTTGAATTCTTCCGAGAATTACTTCTGGAATTCCTCATCGAATCCCTTTGTGAATTCCTCTGGAATTTTTTTTCGAGAATTCCTCCGGGAGTTTCTTTGGGAATTTTCTTTGGGAATTTTCTTTGGGAGTTCCTCCGAGAATCCCTCCGGGAATATTTTCGAAAATCCCTTCGGAAATTCCTTCGATAATTCCTTCGGGCATTGCTCCTAGAATTTCTCCGGAAGTTGCTTCTGGAATTTCTCCAGGAACTCCTCGGTGAATTCCTTTGGGAATTCTTCCGAGAACATTTGAATTCCTCATCGAATCCTTTGTGAATTCCTCTGATTTTTTCGGAATTCCTCCGGGAGTTTCTTCGAATTTCTTGTGAGTCCTCCGGCATTGTTCGAATTTCTCCGAAGTTGCTCCTGAATTTCTCCAGAATTCCTTAGAATTCCTTCGAATTCGTCTTGAATTCCTTCGAAAATCCTCCGAATTCTTCGAATTCCTTCTAATCGAATTCATCAAATTCCTTGGAACCTCTTCCGAGAATCACTCTGAATCCTGAATTACTTTTGGAATTCCTCCGGGAGTTCTTCGGAATTTTTGGAGATTCTGAGGAATTTTGAGGACTTCGAATTCCTTTGGAAATTCCTTTGAGTTTCTTCAAATTCTCGAGTTCTTCTGAATTTTGGAATTCTTCGAATTCCTTTGGGAATTTCGAATCTTTAGAATTCTCTTCGAAATCCTTTGGGAATTCTTCGATTTATTTTGGGAATTCCTTCTGGGAATTCTTTGGGAATTTCTTTTGGAATCCTTTCGAATTTCTTTTGAAATTCCTTTTGGGAATCTTTGAATCTCTTCGAATTTCTTCGAATTCCTGGAATTTTCGAGAATTTTTAAGTCCTTCAGAATTTTTGGGAATTCTGATTATCGGAATCTTTTGGGAATTTTGAATTTCCTTCGGAATTCTTTGGAAATCTTCGAATCTTGAATCTTTGGGAATCTTTGATTCTTTGAATCTTTCGAATTCCTTGGAGTCTCGAATTTCTGTGGAATTCTTCGATTCCTTGGGAATTCCTTGGGAATTCCTTCGAATTTTCATGGAATCGGAATCCTTCAGAATCTGAAATCTTCGAATTCTTCGAATTCTTCAGAATTCCTTGGGAATTCCCTTCGAACTTTGGAATTCTTCCGAATCTGACCTTGAATCGAATTACGAACCCTGGAATTCCTTCGGGATTCCTTCGATAATCTCTTGAGTTCTTTGGAATTCCTTTTGGAAATTCCTTTTGGGAGTTCTTTCGAATTTAGAGTTCCTTCGGAATTTTGAGTTCCTTCGAATTCTTTTAGTCTTCTGAATTGGGAGTTCCTTTCGGGAATTCGTTTGGAGTTCCTTCAATTCTTTCGAATTTCGAATTCTTCGAATTTTGGGAATTCTTCGAATTCCTCTGAATTCTTTTTGAATTCTGAATTTTTGAATTTCTTCGGAATTCCTGTGAAATCTTCGGAATCTTTTGAATTCCTTTGGGAATTCCTTCGGAATTCCTTTGGAAATTCCTTCGAAATTCTCGAGTGTTCCTTCAGAATTTTGAGTCTGAATTCCTTTGAGTTCCTCGAATTTTGATTCTTCGAATTCAATTCTGTTGATTAGGAATTCTCCGGAATTGGGAATCTCTTCCGGAATCTTCGAATTCCGAATTCTTCGAATTTTTCGAGATCCTGAATTCCTTCGATTGGAATCTGAATTTTTCGAGAATTCTCCGGAATTCAGAGGAATGCGATGGTGAATTTCAAAAAATCCGAGGAATTCGGAGAATTGAAAAATTCCTGGAGGAATTCTCAAGTTCACGAAGAATTCCTGAGGACTTCGAAAAAATTCCTGGAGGAATTCTCGAAGGGGTCTTACGAAGCAATTCCCGGAGGAATTCTCGAAAGAATTCCGAAGGATTCCGAGGAATTCTGAAGAAATTCCAAGGAATTCGGAGGAATTTCGAAGAAATTCCGAAGGAATTCCCGAGGAAATTCGAAGAAATTCCTGGAGGAATTCTGAAGAAATTCCCGAAGGAATTCGAAGAGTTCGAGGATTGAAGAATTTCGAAATTCGAATTCGAAGAAATTCCAAAGGAATTCCTCCGGAGTTTTTCGGAATTTTTTTGGAGTTCCTTCGAGAATTCCTTTTAATTCCTTTGGGAATTCCTTGGGAATTCCATTGGGAATTTCTTCGGAATCCTTTGAGTCTGAATTCCTTTGGGAGTTCCTCGGGAATTGTTCCTTCAGAATTCCTGGGAGTTCTTCGAATTCTTGAGTTCCTTCAGAATTCCTTAGAGATCCTTCAATTCTTTGGGAGTCTTCGGGAATTCTCCTTGGGAGGTTCCTCTGAATCCTGAGAGTCCTTCGAATTTTTGAGATCTTGGGAATTCCTCTGAATCTCCTCCGGACTAATTCCTTCAATTTCGAATTCTCCGAACAGGAATTCGATGCAGAATTCGAAAAATTCCGAGGAATTTCGAATAATTCCTGGGAAATTCTTGGAGAATTCGAAGGAACTCCAGGAATTCTCGAAGGAACTCCCAAAGGAATTCCGAAGGAAATCTCAAAGAATCTTGAAGGAGATTCCCAAAGGAATTTTAAGATTCCGTAGAATTTCAAAGGAACCCCAAAGGAATTCGAAGGAATTCAAAGGAATTCTCGAAGGAATTCCAAAGGATTCCCGAAGGAAACTTAAAGGAATTCGATGAATTTCGAAGGAATTCGAAGAATTCCAAGGAATTCTCGGAGGAATTCCCAAACTCCAAAAAATCCGAAGAACTCCCGAGGAATTCCAAAAATAATTCCAGGATTCGAAGTGATTCTGAAAAGTTCCAAAGGAATTCCCGGAATTCCGGAGGAATTCACAAGGAATTCGAAGGAATTCAAAGACGAATTCGAAGGAATTCCGGAGGAATTTGAAGGAATTCCCAAAGAAATCCGAAGATTTCAAAGAAATCCCGAGGAGATTTCAGGAATTGCCAAAGGAATTCCGGAGAAATTCCTGAGGATTTGAGAATTTCGAAAGAATTTTGGAGAACCGAAAGAATGCTTGGAGAATTCAAAGAATTCTTGAGGAATTCCTGGAGAAATTCGAGGAACTCCTGAAGACTACAAGGAATTCTGGAGGAATTGAAATAATCCTGAGGAATTCTTGGAGAAATTCGGAGGAATTCCTCGAAGGAACTCGGAGGAATTTTAGAAGGAACCCTGAAGAATTCCCGGCGGAGTTCCCAAAGGAATTCGAGAGGAATTGATGGTATTCGAGGAATTTCGAAGAAATTCGAGGAATTCTGAAAAATTCCTGGAGGAATTTAGCGGGAATTCAAGGAATTCCGATAAAGCCCAAAGAATTCGAGAAATAGGAATTCGAGGAATTCAGAAGGAATTCTCCGGGAATTTCTTCGGATAAATTCAGAAGCAATTTCGTGAGGGATTCCAGAATTTCTGGGAATTCTTGAAAGAACTCCTGGACGAATTCCAAAGTAATTTCTGGAGGAATTCCAGATCCCAAAGAAGGAATACTGAAGGAATTCGAAATTCCAAAAGAACTTCTGAAAATATTCTGGAGGAATTGCGAGTCTGAAGGAATTTCCCGAATAGTAAATTCGGGGAATTTTCAAGAAAAATTCCGTGAAATCTTCAGAATTTTGACGAATTTAGGAGAATTTCCCAAAATAATTTGGGAGATTTAATCTGACTTATATAAAAGTTTCCTTCGAAATCTACAAATAACTTTTGGGAATCCAATCAGAAGATTTTCCGTAAGTCTGAGGATCCTCTCAGGATAAATGAGTTCTTCTTCAACCAATGCAATCCAATCAGTTTCAGGACTGCTTACAAAGAACACTACTTACCACCTAAGCCATGCACCAGTTTAGGCACGTATACAGAGCAACTTGGTCGGCTGCATTTTTACCCATCAGTTAGGGATACGTATTTACAACATTGCTCTCGAATTCACCCTTCGGGTCCGTCCAGAAGTCGTCGATCGCAGAATCATTGAAAGAGGCTGTACGCACGCCGACAACATTGTTGTTTGAATTGTTGGAAGAGGTCCACCGCTTCACTGGAGCCATCTGGAACGCGGACTTTGGCCTTCGCCATGTTAGTCAATGAACAAACCAGAACTACTCGAAAATCTTCCAGCGGTACCAAGGAGCGTAGAATGGCAGAGAAGAGCAGGCGTTGAAGGCTCGAAAGCTCCCTGTCCTGCTCATGCCCATTTGTTGACAAAAAGAACGAGCAGGACGGGAACAACTTCGAGCTACTTTGAGCTGCTCATTGAGGCACTCATGATTCGTTTTGCCTTCTTTGATCACGATGCATGCGGTACACAACGGCCCAAC
Source organism: Armigeres subalbatus (assembly GCF_024139115.2). Taxonomy (NCBI): domain Eukaryota; kingdom Metazoa; phylum Arthropoda; class Insecta; order Diptera; family Culicidae; genus Armigeres; species Armigeres subalbatus. The sequence continues at coordinate 423,887,059 of NC_085140.1, read as the reverse complement.
GGATTCAACAGCGTTCAATAGAAGCATAGAAAGGCAGCTCTGTATCCATGTAATATTTGTCGTCATCTCTCTCTCTCTGAAAGAGGATGCGAGAAGCCTAGACCAGTGATCGTATCTTCCGCCTCATCCTGCTTCTTTCTACGCCTTGAAATCTTTTCGGACATCTTGTTGGCTTTGTTGATAGCCTTCATCAAACCTTCACTACGAAGCGCAGGACCCAAGCATTCCGTACATCGGATCAACAGACAAATGACAAGATTAGCGTTCTCCTCTACGCTTTCATCGTTGACCCAAACACAGAAGCGCAAGAAATGAGAAAGCAGGATCTGTCAATAAGCGAACAACGGCTACATGAAAGAGCGGTCGTAGTTAATTACTTTCCGAAATTCACGCAGTGATACTTACGTCAACCCGTTGGAAGAACTGCAGCTGACAAACGGCTAAGTAACTTGGAGTACGACCCAGTTCCATTTGGAGGTTTGTTTGGCTTCAAAAAGGTTGAGAGAACAGCTTTCCTGGCCATCGAAATACGTGGGAGATCTCCTTCCCTTAACAGGCGAAGCGAATCGCAACCGTGGCCATATCGGAAAAGCATCCAACGAACATTACTTGTAATGCTCCTTTTTCCAGAGGCGTCCTGTGAAGTCCTGTGTGAGATATCAGATGGTATTAGATCTCGATTATTAGATTAATTATTAATTAGTATATAGATTAATGGTATTAGATCTCGCATGATTTTTGAAAACGTCGAATATCCAAAAGAGTCCTTTGCTTACTTTTCGCTTTCGATTATTACAGCCACACAAAATTTAGGTTGATTTTTAGCAGAGATTCGAAGCAATTAATCAATGCTGAGATGAAAATATTGCACATTTTAAATATTGATATTAGCGAAAGAGAGTTTAATGAAAGAGAATTTTCATATGGACATAGGTGCATACAATATTACGTAAGCACTTATTGGGGGGGAGGGTGGTCATCTATCTACGCTCCATATAAATAAAAAATCATTTCAAAAAAATTTCAAAATTTCAATATCAAAAAAATTACAAGGGAGGGTGTCGAAAACTCAGAAAATATGCTATGCATAGTGTACGACCCCATACGACGTTTTCAAAGATCATGCTAGCAGTTGTAAATGGTTCATTTTAAACAATTTTATCCACAAATCACTGTTCTACTTACACTTCTTCATTTGATCCTCTACACAGATAAGCACGACGGATCTTTGTCCTGACTGAACTCCTTACTGTGTACGTAAGACCCAGCCAACATAGACGTGGATTGTTCGTTGATTAATTTCGATCCGGCATCGTAGATTTTCCTGAACGACCGACAGCTTGCGGGCTGCCCATGATCGTGATCGGCAAACATCTTTTGTTGCTGCTTGGATACCGGCGTTTTAAGTGTTGCAACTTCGGTGAGGTTCCGGTCCATCCAGATGGTTAGCGCAGTGGCAGCGGCAGGTTTTGACAGAAAACAAACGTACTATTAAAACTCGTTGCTGCGTCTTCATTCTGCCCTTTACTGTACTTCAGTTTCTCCCTTACCAAAAAAGCCGAAACAAATCACGTCATGTTCTTCGTCATCCATTTACTCGATCCGAGTAAGCATTCTCCTGGTCGGAGGTACATTAAGTTTTCCCGTTTCTAACCCGTGGAATTAGCGTTTCACCCGGAGGACTTCCTGATGAGCTTCCGCAGAATTAGCGGTAACGGTGACAGATTCTACCGGTTCTTCCTCTTCGAGTTATAATTCCGGAATGAGGCGCAAATTTTCCAAAATCGTCGATTTTCACTTTTTCGCGACCAGACCAAACGAACAATGAAAGCAACTTGTTCACAAAGCAAAGTCAAAAAGAGGAGAAGAAAATGAAGCTTTTTTCAAAACTATATCTTTTGTTTCATTTACTCATCGTAAATAACAAACGTCAAAAAATAATGACTTTGATTTTCGAAGGTGAAAAGAAGGTTTATTTTCGCCCGACCTCGATCCATCGAGGGCGACGCTGAGAGGGATGTGGTGCCCCACCTCTGTCTCCGCCAGTGATGAAAAACCAAAGATATTAAAAAAGCAGCAAGTAGAGACGAAAATAGAATTTGCGACCATGGCCATTAAAATAGTTTAGCGGAACTGTTTTGTCGAAATATAATATCTGCTTGGTATTTTAAAGCATACTCAATACGCTATGTTGATTTCGATAATGACTGATATACGATAACGATATAATTTTTAAATTGATCTGAGAATTGTAAATGCAATTGTTACAATGAAAAACCCTCTTGCCTCTATTAACTTTTAGCTTGGTTTGTTAGATCTAATTAAAATACGGGAGATAAAATGTCTCGAAATTTAGCAATTATTTTCGAACAAAACTGGTGTCTTTCAGAAAAAAAATATAATTGTCAGTCATAATCAATCAGTGATTTAAAAATTCAAATAAATTTTTATTCGCGTCATGAACAGTAGTACCCACCCTCCCCCACCTTTTAGTGTAACAAATGTAATACGTTCCCCCCCAAAAGCGTTACGTAATTTGAACAGTCCCTTAGAATAAATTTGTGATGTTTAAAAAGAATTACCTCCTAATACAACTTTCTGTCGAAAATTTAGTTAAAAAATTTAATATATTAATTTATATGAAACAAATTTAACACATATTATCAAATTTACACTCTGAGAAAATTTCCACAGTGGCAATAACTTGAGGGCCTTCTTCTTCTTAGTGGCATAACATCCCCACTCCTAGGACAGACTGCTCGCAAGTTTTTATGAAGCACTTCCATAGTTATTAATCATGAAAATTCTAAGCGTACCATTTTGCATTTGTATACATAAGGCTAAAACGATGATACTTGTATGCCCAGGGAAGTCGAGACATTCAATCCGAAAATTTCTAGATGGCAGCGGAATCGAACCCAGCCACCCTCAACATGCTTGCTTTGTAGCGTCTTTGAGGGCCTACTAAGACCTTTTCACTGTTTATATTTTGTGGCGATAATAAGAGCTTAGAAAAGCAAAAAAGTTCTTTCTTATTTAAATTTTAGTTACCATTCCTCTAAATCTGAATGTTTTATTGAGCCTTTATCCAATCTTAGAAGCCTAGCGTGATAATCAACGTGAAATCCTAGCGTGAAATCTAATCATCTTTTAGGATTAGTTTAGTTAGAAAGCTAAAGATCATACGCTCGATTAGGTTAACAATTACTCACAAAACTTTAAACGACTTTAAACCTTAGAGGATTGATCAATTGCTGATTAACTCCATTGCAAAATCCGAAATTGTTAAAATTGTACGGTAATCTGAGCAAGTAAGTACCCCATGCCATGAAATTAAACTGCCTATTATTATTAGCTTATGCCTATATGCTTCCATTGGTATGCAAATATCACCACATTGTGCAATTGGACGAAAGTTATGGACCAAAAACAAAAGGTGCCGACAACCGACCACCTTCCTTCCCTTATTTGAAATTCTCTCTAATTCCCACAGAAACTTCAGCAGAAATTCCTTCCAAAAGTCTCTTATTTTCTTCCTGGACTAAAAGTGGTACGCGTTCTTCCAGGAGTTTCCGCGACAATTACTTCAAGACACTCTTTAAATTCCAACAGATTTCCCATAAGAAATTTCTTGAAAAATATTTAAATATTATAAATTTCAGATAGGATGAGCTTTCGTTGATCTTTTAACAAAATGACGAAACCGATTATGGAGCATCGAAATCAGATAATTTAAGCAGCTCTAGTATGAAAAGGACTCTATAGAAAATAGGTAACGAATAGAAATGAAACGTTTATCGTTGATACAGGAGCAGAAGGCCTCGAATCAAAGGATCAAATAACTAGAAATTTAAATTTAAAGACTGATTGACTACCATTACTACGATTGTAAATAGTTAAATACGTACCTTGATAAGTCCTTCGAAACACGTAGAGGGTTACGACAAGGTACATGGTCTTTCGTGTCTGCTATTCAATATCGCTTTGGAGGAGTGGTACGATTTTCACGAAGCCTACATCAGACAGAAAAGCGAGGACCAACGCGCACTTGGAGTTTTCGAAAGGTGGGTGGGTGCAGATGGCGGACGGTACGTGGAGGAGGCGAATGAACTACGAGTTGCATCAGCTGTTGGGAGAACCATCCAACCATACACCATGAAAATCGGATGACTGCGGTGGCGGACAGCAGCGAATGTCGTACAGTAATCCGGTGAAATGGTTCTCGACAACGATCCGATGGGAACAAGAAGGCGAGGTACAGCGAGCAAGGTGGATCGATCAGGTGGAAGACGACTTATGGACACCTCGCAGGCTGCGTGTTTGGCGACGTGCAGTCATGGACCGAGCTGAATTAGGGCGACGTACATCACAGGCCACTACGGCCTCAATATGAATAAATAATAAATAAATAATAATAAAGAAAAAAGAATGATAAAAATAGGCAGTAAGATACGAATAAAAAGAAAATAATAAAAGACAAAAAGAAGAGAAAACAAAGCAAAAAGTTCACTAGATCTCAAAACATGGTTGATAAAAATGAATTTAGTGTATCTTCTTATTGCCTTTACATCCCCACTGGAACATTGCGTGCATCTTATCAACATATTATATATACTGATCTTACCGCACAGTTAAGGAAGATCCGAATTTAGTTTATATGGTCCCTCCAATATCCCCTATTTAGAGGTATACCTGCACTTGCACTATCATTGCTCACGTCATTCTGGCTGCTCAAGTAAAAATATGTACCCTCGTGGACTTTCCAATCCAGCACATGGCAGGACTCGCAAAACATCAACATGCCGAAAAGCACGCTTCCGCTTGAATGTGTTAGGAATTGCAAACCAAAACAAACGCTGAATCTCTCTCCGAGCGAATATTTTAATTGCCGGCGAGAGTGGAGAAGTCTCAAAATCCATCCCCATCAGACAAACGTCGGAACGCGACGCGCCTTCACCGTTGCTTGCGACGGCGGTTTGGTCGTGCCATTCATTCAGTCCCGTGATTGAACGCGAATGATTGGTTTCGTTTTGTTTCCTCCCGTGTGTACAGGTTTGCTAAAAGACTCTAATTCAAAAAAACTGAATCAAGTGTTGATGAAAAAAATCTTTCGAATAAGCTTCAAATTGTTCGCAGAGATTGAACAAAAGTTGGAAGTGATTTGAAGTTTTAGTTGAAATGCAATTTGTTGTTTGAATCAGGTTTCGAAAGTTCAAATCAGTTACACTAAAGTGATGAAAATTGGTTTAAATCTAATTCAAATTATATCGAATCGGGCAGTGGATCAACTGGTACTACCAGCGTGATAGTTCTATAAATGTAACGTTAGTGTTATTGATGTGTATTCAATAAGTATATTGATAATAATAAACACCATGACATTTGAAAATATAACATGAATAGTACTGATCTATTTTTTTCATAATTTTGTGACTTGTTGAACATTTTTTGTGACTTGTTGAACATTTTTTTGTGACTTGTTGAACAGTTTCATTAACAATATATGTAGTAAATTTGGGATATTAAAAATACAATTCTAATGTTTAGTTCATTTTGTTTTACTTCCAGAATAGTCAAGGAATTTTTTTTCCTGGAGATAAACTCAAAATTCTCTTATTCCATCACATTTTAGAATTTATTAGCATAACAGAGTCACTTCTATGTTCATTAAAACAAAATTATTAAATCTATTCAATATTTTTGACATATTGTCCAAAAGTTTCCTGAAGAAGGCAATGTATCTAATATTTTATTAAATGTTAAGAGTTCAAAAACTGTGTTTTCCTCACCATGCTGTACACTGATGTAGGACTGTTGTACACTGGTCAGCGAATGTATAAAGCATAATGTATAGACTGTTTTACCGTGCTTTTTTTTCAATCACCTAGCAAACAACGTAGAGCTATTAGATCCGTTGAATTTTCATTGGAAGAGTATAGGAATGTTAGTCTTGTCGTCTAGAAGTGGTTGCAAATATGTTGCGAAAGTTAAAAAACCTTGAAAAAGTGCAAAACATTAATATTTAGGTAAATAATAATAAATTGTTACCAGCGTAGCATGAAAATTAAATTACTTTGGCGTTCGGTATATCAGAAAACATATTTTAAGCTCTTTTTTGTGGAATGTACACAGTCTAAGATTGTTATAATTTATCATTCATTAATTACTTGATATCTTTGCAGATACGTATTTGATCTCGTAGAAGTCGAGTCGACGAGACACTGAAGACGACCACACAGTTGTGGTCGAAATACGTATCGCAAAGATATCGAAATAATTGGTGGAATTAAATGGAGTTACTTAACTGTCTTGAAGTGTAATTAAGTAGGGGAAACCGCCAAATGTTGAACGGCTAATTTTGTCGCCTATTGTTGAACTCCCATAAGAAATGCACGTGCGTTCAACAATAGGCGAAGAAATTAGCCGTTCAACATTTGGCGAATTACCCTAGAACCTGCGAAATTGCATTAAGTTCCAAATAACGAATGATGAATGGGCTGACTGATATTGATTAGATACTAGACATTGTCCTGCATAGTAGGCGAATATGCGCGTTGTGATCTGCGCCTGCGAAATTCCCATAGGGGAACTGTACCGGTTTTGGCCATGTTCCTAATTTGGCCAATTTAGCGAATAACTCCAAAAATAAAGCAATTCGCGAGGGTTTTATTAGTTCCAACAAAAGATATATCCCTCACGGCTCAACGCTACTTTCAACTGATCGATTATTTTGGAAAAATATGTATTTTCCAGGGTTGGCCAAATTAGGCCCTAAGTTAGCCAAAACCGGTGCACTTCCCCTACGAATTTTAATTTTCGGTTTTTCACGATTCACTTAACTTTATTCGTAATTCTTGCATGAGGAAATACCATATATGAAATATCATATAAACCCGTTGGAAACAATAACGAAAGCATTTACTGAAGGAATGAAGGAATGACGAAAATCCATCCAGCCGTTTTAGAGTTATGAAGATGCGAACACAGACCAACTCATTTTTATATAGGGGAAAAGACGGCTTTGGCAGGTTTTGTTCTACAGTCGCCTCTCCACATCTCGATATTGAAGGGACCATCGAGATAGGGAGAGATCGAGGAATGGAAGGAAAATTGAAATGGCTGCTAGACTAAAAAAATCTCATTGCTATGAAAAGCAACAACAAAACAAGTGTCGTATCTTGTTGTTTATATGTTTATTATTGCCCACAGATGGTCTAGTAGCCTAAAAATTTGAATATATCGACATAGGGAGAATGAATCTAGAACAAAATATGATCAGAACACATCGAGATAGAGAGACATCGAGAAAGTCTCGCTGCGTCTGGCAGGAGTGTCGGGGGGTTGATGCTTCTGCGGCACCTCAGAAATCGGAGACATGTAAGGTAGTGGTGTGACCCCGTCCCAGGATGGGGAGACCACCACATTGGCTGAGGACTACCTGGGCTTCGAAACGTCAATGGGTGGGTGCTACCGGCATAGTACCTTACGGAGTCCTATTGACAGTATCAAAGCCCGGGTAGGTGAGTGTTAGGCACGCTTGACGTGCCGGGTGTTCCACGCCCAAACGATGCAAAGGAGGTGCACAGAGTGGATAAAAATGGGAGATGGGGGTATTACAACCCCCACTGAGTGAGTGACTGAATGTCAAAGAGAGTGGTGCACAAGTGGTGCAAGCGATTGGGACTGAATGTATGAGCGAGCACACAAGTTAGACTCGCATGGTACGTATGGTCAGAGTGGCTGCTTAGGCAGTAGTGTGATCCGGCTGTCAGGGACGGAATGAGTGAAGTCTCGCTAGGCCTGGCAGGAGTGTCGGGGGCAGATTCCTCTGCGGCACCTCAGAAGTAGGGGACACGAAAGTCTCGCTATGACTGGCAGGGAGTGTCGGGGGGTTGATGCCTCTGCGGCACCCTCAGAAATAGGAGACATGAAAGGGTCTGCCTCGTAGCTGAGGTAGGAGCGTCATAGGGAGCCACCAACCTAGGGTCGCCTCCGGCTAGGTAGACAAGTGGTGCCATTCTGTTGCAGGACGGGGTGAGCACCATACTGAATGAGGACTGTCTATGTTGTGAGATGGCGGCATTGGGGTACCCTGCAGGGTGCCTGATCTTCCCTTGCAGTCATTCAAGCGGCATAGGCAGGTGAGTGTTGGGGCACATGTGGTGCCAGTATGTCTTGTGCAAATGTGTTGCATGGGGAGTGTCGAAGAGTTGAGGCGCATACGTGCACTTGTGTACGTCATGGAGGGGGTGCAATGCCCAATAGTCATCCCCGAAGTATTGCTTAATTGCGGGCCGGGGAATGACGGGGGAGGAAGGGGTTGGTTTTGGGGGGTCGGGGGGGGTGATCCCCCCCCCCCACTCCCTGGGTTCGCCCCCCCAGGGGTCTTTTTGCAGATTTCCATTACCTTCGTTAAAAAAAAAAAAAAAAAAAAAAAAAAAAAAGACATCGAGATAGGGAGGTTATCGAGATGTAGAGTACCCAAATGCATGTAGATTGAAGGGACCGTGGATACCATCGACAAAGGGAGAGATATCGAGATACAGAACATCGAGATGTAGAGATTCGACTGTATTATTGGAAGGGGGTTTTCGTCGACCGAATTTTATGAAACTTGGCCACAATATTCTTTGATATGCAAAAAATGTTTAGGCCAAATTTGAGCATAATCAGTCATAAAAAAAACCCCTGACAATAATAGAACAAAACCTGCCGTTCTTCCCCCTATAACTAGTTGACACGACATATTCACGTTGTTCTGCAATGTAGCCGAGAATGTGCGTTGTGAACTGCCTATGCGAAGTTCCCATACGAATCATAATTTCAGTTTTTCACGATTTACTCAAGCCGAAATCGCCATTTAAAAGCGTGTTTTCGGAATATGATTCATGTTCGGAATTTGAGTGTTTCTTAAAAAGTTTGATCAAATCTGGCAAACCGAGAAATTATAATACTGGATACATTGAACATTCGTTATTCTTTGTTTAGAGCATGTTACATCACGGGTAAGCATATTTGAATTAGTATAGCAAAAAGTTTCAAAAATATTGTTTTTAGAAATAGAACAATTTCATTGAAACAATATTTGCTGGCCATAGTTACGATTGTCTTTGTTCATGATCAGTAGATCACTTCATGGTTTGAAGTATCGGAGAAACTAATTCACATGTTAGGAGAGTTTATTTTTGTTTTTAACATTTCATTTATAGGGTAACGGGAGGTAATGTTAGTGGACGTCCTTTGTAGCTAGGTTGGTTAAAGCACAAGTCTTACATATAGTTATGAGTTCGAGTCCCAAAGAAGGAAAGCAGTTACTCCATAAGTTTTTTCCCAATAAATCTTTCACAAACTGTGCAGATGCACATCTAGTTTTCAAACATTGTAATTAATATCTATGCATTGGGGATGGTTGTGCAAATATAGAATACTTCAATGGTATTCTTGTGCTTGTTCAGAAAAAAAGATCGTACAATACCATTATAAAATATGGCCAATTTCACTTCTTAGTTAAGATTGAGTATAGGCTTTTTCCAAAAGAGTTCTGAAAATACGCTTGCAAAATCTTCTACCGTTAGTATTATTACGCCATGCAAGAAAATTTGGAATCCAGGATAATTCAAAGTGCCTCAAATGAATATTTTCCTGGGCAAATGATCAAAGGCAGCTATTGTGAAATTTGCAATGTTATACATCTTTATATTTATTTATGACATTTCGTCCTGAATCATTCAACGCGAAATGAACAATTCCAAAAAATATTTTACTGCACATAAAACGATGAAAAGAAGAACGAACGAAAAACGAAGAAAAAAAAATCAGATATATATAAAGTTTACGTCGACAAACCGTCATCTGGTCAATGCAAGTTGTTGGGATGGTTTAGGATGGGATTGGGTTGAAAATGAGCTCTGTTCAACTTCTTTTAAACCCTACATGTATCCACAACTAGGCTCTACTAAAGCGATCGAGTGCCGCTTAAAGTACGCTAGCCCGAATCTTGGCGTTGGGTGAGACCTGACTCGAGAGCTCCTCGGCGAGAGGTGGCAGGCTCAATAAACCGTCTGTAAAACCAACCCATACGAAGTGGGGCATCCTCCGCGTACATCGTACAACTCCAGCATACATTGGCACCTCAAACAAAAAGTCCAATGCGTTTCGGGTTAGTTGACTCTTCGGCCAGGTCTGATTATTATTCAATCTTTTCATGTCTGTGTACAGTGGATCCAAAAAGTATTCGTCTAGCTGCATATTCTTTAGTAAAATGTAAAACTTAGGCGTGATAGAAGTGAAATCAAAAAACTTTCTTCTAAATTTAGTAGAAAACTTATCAACACATGATTATTATTCAAAAGTAAATAGAAATTTCAATTACTTTTTCTGGTATGTAGAGAATATCTAAATTTCGTCAATTTCGCTCGCTCAAAAAGTATTCGTCTATTCAGAAAATAATCCAGTGAAACACGAATATAATAGTTTTATTCACATGTACACAGAAAAAATAAAGAACCTAAAAAGTTTAAAGAACTCAACTTTGAGTACGAAGTTCAAATTTTTAACTCAATATTAGGTAGTTTTCTCACTCCCTCTCATGAATGATATTATAAACAAACAGAGCTGCATGGACCCAACGTGTGCTGCTCCGTGGAAGAAGCCAAATTTGAGTTGTTTTCATCATAGTCTCGAGTGAGTGAAAATAACATAAATTTGAGTTGGTGAAACTTCATAGTGGGTGAAAATTCAACACGGGAGTAAAGGCAAAGTACTCACCGGATTTTTTCGCATTTTACTTATTTTTGGCTTCTTCCACGCAAGGGCGAATTTGAGTGAAAGGAACCGTAAGGTGAGTTGTTTCGCTGTTCCGTGTAGTTACACTTGCACACTCTAGTGATGTCTAACAACATTTTTGTCAATATTCAATGACAGATCAAATAATGTTTTTGTTTTGTTTGAACTTGGCGCGGGAAATAGAAGCACCATGGGTGGGAAAAGTAAAAAGATGAGTCCAAATGAAAAAAAAACTTATTCTACGCCTGCATAATTAGTGCAAGTTGACTTATGACTTTGCAAGAAATGTGGGTAGACCTAGGGAAGGAAGAATTCAACCATTTAATTGGTGATTGATCGCATCAGCGCCACAAAAATCTATCAAAACAAATAACAGAGTGGTCGTCAGCGATGGTAAACTGATAACGATGAGCGATTTATTGCGCGGAAAATAAAAAAATCCTTAAAAACGAGTTCACCCATATAGGCAAGTGAGTTGGAGAGAAGAAGTGCTCAGATATGAACCAATACGAACAGAAATACCTGTGAAAAGTATGGGTATAATGGGCGAGTATCACGGAAGAAAATTCAAGTGAGCCATCAAATTAACAAAAACAGCTCGATTTCCGTTAAAAATATCGCTGGAAGAAGGATGACTTTCGGAATAAAGTCATGTTATCTGACGAAAGCAAGGACAGCATATTTGGATCAAATGGCCGATGTATGGTATGGCGGAAAAGGAATATTGAGATACAGCCGCAGAATCTCTTCTGAGCAGTAAAGCATGGTGGGGGCTCCGTCACGGTCTCTGAGGTGCTTGAGCGCCACCGATGTGGGAAAATTTCACATTATTGAGGGAATTATGTATCACAAAATGTTCATCCGCATTTTGAAAGAAAATTTGAACGCCAGTACTGAGAAATTGGGCTTACGGGGAACATACATCTTACGGGGTGATAATTACCTCAAGCACACAGCCCAAAGTACTAAGCTGTAGCTACTCTATAATACCCCAATCAACTCAAAACGCCTCCTCAGAGCCCAGATATGAATCCAATTTAGCTCCATTGGAAGGTTCTGGACGACAAACTTTTCGTGAAATTCGTGAAAGTCATATTTCGAACAACAACGAATTGAAATTAGTGTTGAAAGGAAAATGGAAGAATATTCCGCCCCTCATTATGGCTAATTTGGTCAGTTCCATGCCACAAGAACTACAGTCCGTCATAGATACACAGGGGAATCCAACGAAATATTGAATTCCATTCTACAACTCCTGTTTTCGTTTCAAAAGCGCACTAAACCTGACTAGACGAATACTTTTTGAGCCCGTTTTTAATGAGTTTTTATGTTTTGTTACCTTTGTTTTTGTTATTGTTTTATTTTTCTGTTTGATTTTTAACAATAAAGATGAATTGATCAATTTACTACACAATGTAATCGATAGTTTTATTTTTTTGAGCTTACTAGATTCTATCTTTGACATTTTCTAGAAAACATACAGCTAGACGAATACTTTTTGGACTCACTGTACGTCAAATCATTGGATTTTACGGCAGCTGATTTGTTGTTACGTTTGAACTGCATTCAACGCACCCTATGTGTGATTTTGTTCTATGCGGGGATTTCCCTCTGCGCGTTATTTCCGCAAAGCTATCCAAATTTTTCTTTTTCTCCGCGTTTTTCTGAGCGTTGGAAATGCTCCAACGGTAATATGACAATATTGGAAGCAACAGGCCGACTACTAGATGAAGTCTCCTAACTCTAACGACGACGGAATTCTTTTTTGGTATTATGGTATTTTATATGGGTCATGTTTTTTCGATAGGGTGAACCTTCAATTTGCCCGCGAATAGATGCTGAGCGTAAGGACATGCTGCTTGTCAGTGACATGGATACAACGCTGAACAACCTTATTGAGAGGATATGCCAGGACGAGGAAATTTGGAATGCGGTAAACACGGCAGTTCAGCAGATTATGTTGAAGCTGCGGCGATGGTGGCGTCTTGAACAAAACCAACCAACAGCTGCAGTAGAGACTACTGTGTTCAACGGTAAACATCAACATAAACAATGCTAATTATGTTTTTTTCTGCACATAACAAGCACATTCAGTGACAGTCGAATGAATGAATTGGTGGAGTAGTCGTCTGACTATGTCATTCTATGTTTTGAATATTCATGCGATGTTTGTCAAAATTCGGACCGAAGTTGCTCCATGAAGATGAATATTTTAGGCTCCACAGACAACCACAGTCACCATTATATGATATGTGAATGTGATTATTATCAAGTAATCTCAAGTAGATGGGTAAACTAGATAGCATAGGTTATTAGGGTGGTTCAAAAAATCGACGTTTCACCATTAAGCGCAGGTTAAAAGAAAACCTACATAGCTAAAAGGAACACTCAACAGCTTTCACCCAGTGAAAATCGCATCTTTATTAATCTTTCCAATAATTAGTAATTGAATTTAATCTATACCGTGGTTTTCTGGAGCTAATTGCATAACTCCTCAACAGGCAACATTGCTGCTCGTGGCGCGAAAGATAGCACACACAAATTCAGGCTACTATGTTGCACTGCACATTTCAGTGATGCCCTCAAAGAAGTTTAGCGATCATGACTAAAGATTCGCAACCTCTATTAAAATCGATTACTAATTATTGGGGCGATTAATCAACATGCGGTTTTCGTTAGGTGAAAGCTGTTGAGTATACCTTTTAGCTATGTAGGTTTTCTTTCAACCTGCACTCAATGGGGAAGCGTCACTAACAGTATAATGAAAAAATAAATTTCCCCATACTAATTTGCATGCAAACTTGAAACGGCTTGTGCTAAATCAGTTTTAATCCAAATGAGCTCAAATTTTCAGAGGACACTCAGAACATGATAAAGAATCAGATAAGCACTGTGGAGCAAAATCGATTTTTCGAACCACCTTAATAGGTTATGTTAGTAGAATTAGTTCCATATTTCGTGTGTCCTTTTCCGGCTTCAAGCTGAACAGAATCATGTAGATTGTGCAATGCTTAATGCAATGAATGTCATACATTTTTCTTTTGGGTGTCGATTTTGAACAATTTTTACAAATTATTTGCAAAAGTGTCCTGTGTATGCAAATAAACTGCTGAAATCTGTGAAGAATTATCAACCGTTTTTTTTACAGAGGTTTTTCCAATATTTATCTGATATTCAGCAGGGTCGCAATCACAAAAATTTCGATAAAATTTATCTGAACGTGGGAAAAACCTTACCCGAAATTCATCGACAACAATAGCTAGGTATATTCCATCTGACCGTTTTGAATTTTACCATAATACCATATAATATATAGACTGTTCCAGAAATCATAAGCACACTTGGTTTTTGAAATATTTCGAACTTTTTTCAATTTTTTCACAAGGTTTTGGCCACGTATTTTTCTTTTATCTTGTCTACTTTCTTCTAGTGTCGAGTTTTGTCGATTTTATGGAATATAAGTCATGTTTTGGGATTTTTTCCTTCACACGGTTTTGAGGTGTTTGCATAAGACAGTTTCAAGTAGTTTCTTCAAATTTCTTATCAATATCCACACTAAATCCACTGCATACGGGTATTAAACTTATTTGCCAAGCATTACAGGTGTCAAAACTTAAAAGATTTTTTGCTTTATTCAATCAGTGTTGGCTAATGACTACACTGAGAAAATTCTTTATATTGAATATATTTGTCGCACACATAATTTTTTGCAATTTGGCGACCCAAATATATACAATTTGTACCCACACATAAATTCAATAACTGCATATTAGAGACCACACATACATTTTATTTGATTATAGATTATATTTGTAATTCGCGTGGAGAGTGGTTGTTATGTGTGCACTAGTTAGAATCATGAATTAAATTAATGGATTTTTGTCAATAAAAATGTGTGGAATTTTTGCAGTGTAGGATTCTTAATGAACTACAACATATGCGAAACGCCAAAGTAATTTGATTTTTATGCCACGCTGGTATCAATTTATTATTATTTACCTAAATAAAGTTTTGCACTTTTTCGAGGTTTTCTAACCTTCGCAACATATTTGCAACCACTTCTAGACGACAAGACTAACATTTCTATACACTTCCAATGAAAATTCAACTGATCTAATAGCTCTACGTTGTGTGCTAGGTGATTAAAAAAAAAGCACTCTAAAAATGGTCTATTTGTGCAAAGCAAATTTTCTGACCCAAAGTAGAAGCAAAATATTTTCTAAATTTGACAGAAAATATTCGGAAAAGTTACATCACGTTTATTAAATGAATATTATTTATAGGATGCATCGAAGTTTTCATGAAACATTACACGCATTTCAATTTGCCGACTATTTTTTAGTGTGCTTATAATTTCTGGAACAGTCTATACATTATGCATTATACATGTAGTGTAGACCGGTATAATATGCCCCCCTAAGGCAACTCCTTGACAACTTTTTACTTTCAACGCAATTTATGTAAACTTTGTGTTATTTGGTAGTCCAAGAAGTCGCAAATGCATTGTCCGTGATTAGTCATATAAAAATATTACAGATAACACGTAATAAAGCTGTTTTGAAAAGTCGTGAAAAAATGGATTTCAAAATGAGCCTGGCCAATACGCCCCACCTTAACCAAAGATGCTTCATAGCCCTTCATTAGCATTTTATCAATCCCATAAAAAAAGGTTACAAATCCTTCTGTGCTTGACATTAAAAAACAAACGTCCATTTAAGCAGGTTGGAATTACATTTCAATAGTTTCCATATAATTTGGTAGCAACTGCTGCAAGCTCACCGCGGTTGTGTCCAGTTGGTAAGGGCATATTGTCCTGCTGCAGTGGGGCGTTTTGACCAGTGAAACCTATTTTTGAAAAACGTTACATTTTTGAAGAGGGAAGCAGTTTTATATCATATTAACCACTGAGATAGAGTAAAATAGAATTATTTGGTTGCCCAACTGAGTGTTCCAGTGGAAGTTTTGCGGACAGTATGCTAACGTCGCTCCAGAATGTTGAGCAAACAAACATTGAAAGTTACATCAAAACTGTAACTTTTCGTAATTTTCTATTATTTTTTTTACGTAATACAAAAATATAGGATGGTGATTTTACAAATATTTATAGGTACCAACTGATTTTGACCCTTAGTTAGTTATAGTTTTCTAGAAATCAAAGTGGGGCGTTTTGACCAGGTGGGGCGCATTATACCGTCTTACCCTATCTATTCGCTGACCAGTATTTAACAGTCCTATGTACATCAGTGTACAGCATGGTGATAAAAACACAGTTTTTAAACTCTTACTTAATATTTAGTAAAATATTAGATACATTGCCTTCTTCAGGAAACTTTTGGACAATATGTCAAAAATATTGAATAGATTTAATAATTTTGTTTTTAATGAACATAAGTGTGACTCTGTTATGCTAATAAATTCTAAAATGTGATGGAATAAGAGAATTTTGAGTTTATCTCTAGGAAAAAAAATTCCTTGACTATTCTGGAAGTAAAACAAAATGAACTAAACATTAGAATTGTATTTTTAATATCCCAAATTTACTACATATATTGTTAATGAAACTGTTCAACAAGCCACAAAAAATGTTCAACAAGTCACAAAAAATGTTCAACAAGTCACAAAAAATGTTCAACAAGTCACAAAATTATGAAAAAAATAGATCAGTACTATTCATGTTATATTTTCAAATGTGCAATGGTGTTTATTATTATCAATATACTTATTGAATACACATGCCGACAATAACCCTAACGTAGGTACATTTATAGAACTATCACGCTGGTAGTACCAGTTGATCCACTGCCCGATTCGATATAATTTGAATTAGATTTAAACACAATTTTCATCACTTTAGTGTAACTGATTTGAACATTTCGAAACCCGATTCAAACAACAAATTGCATTTCAACTAAAACTTCAAATCACTTCCAACTTTTGTTCAATCTCTGCGGAACAATTTGCCCAGCTTATTCGAAAGATTTTTTTTTCACATCAACACTTGATTCAGTTTTTTTTTTGAATTAGAGTCTTTTAGCAAACCGTGACACACCGGGAGGAAACAAAACGAAACCAATCATTCGCGTTCGAAATCACGGGACTGAATGAATGGACACGACCAGCCAACCGCCGTCGCAAGCAACGGTGAAGGCGCGTCGCGTTCCGACCGTTTGTGTCTGATGGTGATGGTATTTTGAGAATACTTCTCCACTCTCGCCGGCAATTTAAAATATTCGCTCGGAGAAGAGATTCAGCAGTTTGTTTGGTTTGCGAATTCCCATCAACACATTCAAGCGGAAGCACGTGCTTTTTCGGCATGTTGATGTTTTGCGAGAGTCCTGCCCATGTGCTGGATTGGGAAAGTCCACGAGGGAGTACATATTTTTTACTTGAGCAGCCAGAATGACAGTGAGCAATGATAGTGCAAGTGCAGGTATACCTCCAAATGAGGATATTGGAGGGACCATATAAACTAAATTCGGGATCTTCCTTAACTGTGCGGTAAGATCAGTATCAATATAATATGTTGATAAGATGCACGGCAATGTTCCAGTGGGGGATGTAAAGGCAATAAGAAGAAGATACACTAAATTCATTTTTATCAACCATGTTTTGAGATCTAGTGAACTTTTTGCTTTGTTTTCTCTTCTTTTTGTCTTTTATTATTTTCTTTTTATTCGTATCTTACTGCCTATTTTTATAATTCTTTTTTCTTTATTATTATTTATTTATAATTTATTCAGATTAAGGCCGGAGTGGCCTGTTCTGTACGTCGTCTCCATTCAACTCGGTCCATGACTGCACGTCGCCAACCACGCAGTCTGCGGAGTGTCCATAAGTCGTCTTCCACCTGATCGATCCACCTTGCTCGCTGTGCACCTCGCCTTCTTGTTCCCATCGGATCGTTGTCGAGAACCATTTTCACCGGATTACTGTACGACATTCTGGCTTCGTGTCCGCCCACCGCAGTCATCCGATTTTCATGGTGTGAACGGAACGTTGGATGGTTCTCCCAACAGCTGATGCAACTCGTAGTTCATTCGCCTCCTCCACGTACCGTCCGCCATCTGCACCCCACCCCAGATGGTATGCAGCACTTCCCTTTCGAAAACTCCAAGTGCGCGTTGGTCCTCGCTTTTCTGTCTGATGTAGGCTTCGTGAAAATCGTACCACTCCCTCCAAAGCGATATTGAATAGCAGACACGAAAGACCATGCACCTTGTCGTAACCCTCTGCGTGTTTCGAAGGGACTTCGCTTATCAAGGTACGTATTTAACTATTTACAATGGTAGTAATGGTAGTCAATCAGTCTGTTAAATTTAAATTTCTAGTTGGATTTGATCCTTTGATTCGAGGCCTTCGTGCTCCTGTATCAACGATAAACGTTTCATTTCTATTCGTTACCTATTTTCTATAGAGTCCTTTTCACATACAGAGCTGCTTAAATGTACTGATTTCGATGCTCCACGCTAATGGGTTTCGTACATTTTGTTAAAAGATCAGCTTACCAGTAAATAAGCTCATCCTATCTGAAATATTATAATATTTAAATATTTTTCAAGAAATTTCTTGGGAAATCTGTTGAGGAATTTATAGAAGGTGTCTTGAAGTAATTGTCGCGGAAACTCCTGGAAGAACGCGTACCACTTGGTAGTACCAGGAAGAAAATAAGAGACTTTTGGAAGGAATTTCTGCTGAAGTTTCTGTGGGAATTGCCAGGAGAATTTCAAATATAGGGAAAGGTGGTCGGTTGTCGGCACCCTTTTGTTTTTGGTCCATAACTTTCGTCCAATTGCACAATGTGGTGATATTTGCATACCAATGGAAGCATATAGGCATAAGCTAATAATAATAGGCATAAGTTTTAGTTTCAAATGGCATGGGATGCTTACTATTGCTCAGATTACCGTACAATTTTTAACAATTCCGGATTTTGCAATGGAGTTAATCAGCAATTGATCAATCCTCTAAGGTTTTAAAGTCGTTTAAAGTTTTGTGAGTAATTGTTAACTAAATCGAGCGTAGGTATGATCTTTAGCTTTCTAACTAAAACTAATCCTAAAAGATGCATTGAATTTCCACGCTAGGATTATCACGCTAGGCTTCTTAAGATAGGATAAAGGCTCAATAAAACATTCAGATTTAGAGGAATGGTACCGTCGTTCGGGGTGACATTGGGCCTAGGGGGTAAAATTGAGCCAAAAACGAAAAATGTTTCAACTCCTAATATCTCAGAAACTGTTACGAATTTTGATGAAAACTTCAAACGGTTCGAAATAATAGTAAAATTCGCGTCTATGAAATCACAAAACAAATTCCAAGAAGTAATTGTGCTCGTACCATAATGCTTGGAATTTGAAAGTAAAACTATTGTGCGAATGAACCCGTATTAAAATAGTGTCAGTAATGCCCCACAAATCTATTACATAACATATTTTTAGTTCGATGGATACCTGGTTATCATGTTACGATAATCTGTTGTTGTTTTATCGAATTTTAATAATATTTATATAACGGTTCTGGTTTTTCGTAGCAACGAGCAATGCACGCAAAAAAGGGGTGAGATTGGGCCAAGCCTTCAGTTGATTTGCCTTACATAGTTGGTAAGAGCCGTAATGTAGGCAATTGTTTTGAATGAACGATTGAATCGTTTCATCGTCACCGCTGAACTATTTCATCTGGCCCAATGTCACCCCCTGTGCGGGGTGAGAATGGGCCAATTTTGAACAACAAATAACTTTGAAGAAATTCCATAATTCATTATTTTTTCCCCACACAGCGGTAAATTTATTATTCAAACTTGTACCAAACTAATTAAAACTTGATTCCAATGTTAACTACTAGAGCTTTGTAACATTTACTTGGAGCATACCACATTTTGGCCCAATGACACCCCCGTTGGCGGTAACTAAAATTTAAATAAGAAAGAACTTGTTTTGCTTTTCTAAGCTCTTATTATCGCCGCAGCAATATAAACAGTGAAAAGGTCTTAGTAGGCCCTCGAAGACGCGCGGCTACAAAGCAAGACCATGTTGAGGGTGGCTGGGTTCGATTCCCGGTGCCAGTCTAGGAAATTTTCGGATTGGAAATTGTCTCGACTTCCCTGGGCATACAAGTATCATCGTGTTAGCCTTATGATATACAAATGCAAAAATGGTAGCTTGGCTTAGAATTTTCGCAGTTAATAACTGTGGAAGTGCTTCATGAAAACTAAGCTGCGAGGCAGCTCTGTCCCAGTGTGGGGATGTTATGCCAATAAGAAGAAGAAGAGGCCCTCGAAGTTAGGTGGCAAATTGCGCAAATTTTCTCATAGTGTAAATTTGATAATATGTGTTAAATTTGTTTCTATATGTTAATTAATATATTAAATTTGTTAACTAAATTGAAAAATAATCGACGGGAAAGTTGTATTAGGAGGTAGATTTTTTTAAACCATCCACGAATTTATTCTAACATGAAGTGAGTTTTTTGTGGTCAGATCACCGTTTGAAAGCTCGTAGGATTTGTCGGGCCACTAAATTGTAAGCCGGATAAAAGAGTTTAACTAACTAATTTATTCAATATTTAATATATAAGGGATTCTAGGTATAATGCATACCAATAAAGCTTTCAAAGATCAGTGTCGATCTTTCATTCCATTTGCGACGAACGAACCAATCAAGGTTTTTGGAAATGCTACGAGATTTTCTATTTCAGGGCTGAGCGTCGATGAATATCATTTGAAATGTTTCAGTCTTGAGCGAAAATGATATTTTTTTTGTGGTATAGAAAAGGTGATAAAAGTTAGCCCCCCCTAGAATTTTTCATTAGTTACGCCAATGAACAAAGCCGATCGGTCGGAGTCATGTGCACATCATGTACATCAGACATGTAACGAGTAAATACATTCAATATGAACTGTTGTCATTATTATTCATATTTGCACTTATGAATATGATTACTTTTCCAAGTTCTACTTATAGGAATTCATATAATGCTTACGTGTTAAGCAACACGTTGAACTTATTAGCTATTTCCGATGGAAAATAATGATAGATTTATTTCAGTGTGTATTGTGGCGTCAAATTGTTGATTCACACACCAAATTTTCTCTTCATGATCCAGCAAAACGATTTACTGAACAATACAATGTTTTGCTGATATTCAGCATTTCTAATCACATTTTGCTGTAATACAGCATTATGTTTTACTGAACGCAAGTCGGCAAACTTATGTTTGCTGATTACCAGCATTCCGTTTGACAGTTTTGTTGGAATCTGACAATTAACCTAACAAAATACTGTAAACCAGTACAAAATTTTGCTGGATGCATATCAGCATTACCGTCGTGCTACTTTGGACATTTTAAAACAAGAATTATAACGAAAATAACTACACTGCCAAAAATATCTATATAAGATATATGTGTCGCCGTTATACATTTTTGCAATAGCTCCACCCTAATATAATCGATATAGAACCACGCATAAATTAAATAATTGCAAATACGAGACCACACATAAAGTTTATTTGGATATATATTTTATTAGTAGTTCGCGTGGAGAATGGTTATGTGTGCGCTGATATACATCATAAGTTAAATCTATGGTTTTTTGCCAATAAATATGTGTGGATTTTTAGTAGTGTATTAAATTGTCATTATAACCAATCGGGTGTGTTTTTGTTAGTTTGATTGCAACTTTCTGTTTCAAATTTGGTATTTTTTCCGTTAATTTTTTTCAAAAAATCAAAAATCCAAAGTAGCCCCCCGAGTCAAAAGAAGCCCCGCACGACGGTTCTTATTTTGCTGAAAATCAGCAAAGTCGTTGGGTTGTCAAATAAAACGTCAATTTATAACATATGCTCAGAATCTCAAGTCGTTTCTTCGTCCTTCTCGTCGCTACATGTGATTTTTGGTGCCAAAGGTTGTTTTTGAAGAAAGTTTTATTTAACATATGTGATTATAATACGTACTAAAAATATTTGTCTCGTAAGTATAGAAATAATCCATGCTCATTTATTCATTATTTTTAAATATCTCTTTCTTGAATTTGTTTTCAATATTTTTTAAACTGATGAAAGAAATCCTGTTTTGTACCGAAAAATATCCAAAATATTCAAAATGCTGAAAATTTAGCAAACCTTTTAGGATCTACCAGTTACTGGCTAACCAGCAAATTTCGAACCGGTTTGCTGAATCTTTCCAGAAAATCAACTATCACTTTTCGGAAATTGTGTTTGTTGGTTGAGCAGCAAATTGTTTTGCTGGATTTACAATACACAAAAAAAAACAGCAAAATTATGCTGAATTCCAGCAAAATAAAATTAGTATGCAGTATTATCTGTTTAGATGTAAACTAAATAAATGAATGAATGACGCAAAGATCATTGTTATGGGAAAACGCAGCCCAAATGAGGCTATCAACACGAAAAAAGAAAGCGTTCATGAATTCGTGAACTAATGAGTTCACGGTGTATTTTTTCGGGAACAATAGTCACGGATTCGGGAATACAGTCACGTTTTTTGGAACGTTCTGGAAAACGTGACTGGTGTTCCCGAATACATGAATGAAGAATCGATATTCGATTTTCTTTCAGGGAACGATGAAGTTAATCATCTCAGAACGCATCAGTTTTTCGTTCGACTCAAAAATAGAAAGGAACATTGTTTAATTTGAAATTTGAAAATAGATGAAAAATGCTTCCTCGACATTTTCGGTCTTGTTTGACGTACGGAATAATATGATTCAAACGCACTAGCTCAACACCGCAGGGCACTTGACTCAACCTTTGATAGTTAATACTAATGACACACTGGTGGTACAAGTACCCACGGATACAAATTTCATCCATTTGCTTCAAAAATATACATGTTTATTTCCAAAATGGAATCATGTTTGAATCAAACATATTTATTTTTAAAACCAAATTAAATCCCTGTTTGTTTTATACATTCACTAGTGGGCAGCCCCTCGCTCGCTCTTGCAAAAGTAAACAAACACTCGAGTTCGGATCGGATCCGATCGGAAGCAGCAGAGGAGTAGAAGCAAGAGTAGAAGCAGATGTTTTCTTGCTTCCAAATTAATGATAAGGATGTTTTTTAGGTACAGAAAGGTAAGTAAATGAAATATGCACGTTGGGAATTGTGAAATCTGGTAGTCAAATGCTACCAGAATATAAAAATTGGTAGAATTGATATCAAAATATTATGAGTGGTCGAACCAAAACAATAATATCCATGTTTGCTTCAAACATTTAGCTGGTTGAAACAACTTGAAACGCACATTTGATTCAAAAAAAGTTTTCGTTCGCTTCAAATGCAACAATATGTTTGATCCAAACATATTTATTTTTGATGCCAGAACAAACTGAATTTATGTTTGGATTTACCTAGAATATGTTTGTTCTTAACGTAGTTTTTTCTGCGTATGGTATAAGAATCTTGAAATGAGTACCATACCAATTATTGTCTTTATTAAAGATAGTCTTGGAATAATTTTCTTGTTCTCTTGTACCATGGTACAAGTACCACAGGTGTGTCCTTAGTATAATATATGGGCCTGACGTTTTGGGCTGATGGTTGATTCGTTCTGAAATGTTGCACAGCCCAGAATTTACTTTAAAATGTCTTAAACACAAAAATATTATTTTTACTAATATAGACTTTTACCAGAATTTTTATAACATCGGCTTAAGTGTTCTTGACCGATGCACCATGAACGAGGTAGGGCTTTAGGACCCAATTAAATCAAGGTATGGACTTAACCACGACCCGCATAATGAAAAACGACAAACCATGCAGTCAAAATTACAAATGCGTTTTAAGATATAGTGTCACTATTCACTTCATTGTTAGCATACATTTTTAAGCTTGATTCACCATACCAACCCTACAGCAACACTTACTGTTAATACATAACATGCTGTCGATGTGTAATTATATAGTTCTTCAATTGTACATCTACCAACTGGCGTATGGTACATCGAAAATTTTGTTCGAAAAAACGACCGGATTTAAATGTTAATTATACTTAACCGCCCATTACTCATATGGTCGTTTGGCCGTTTACCATCTGAGCTATTGTTGAAACGGTATATGAGACTGTCCATTTATAGTTAACTACTATTAGTGAGACCATCGCTACAATAATACTTATTCTCTTCAATTATAACAGATGCGGTCTACGTATGGTCCATGATTATGCGGGGAGCGTCTTCTTTTTCCACGATTCTTCTTCTTATCGGTCGGAAAAGTGACATCCGCTGCGGGCCGATGAATATTTCAGTGAACTCGGAGCATTTTAGTTCACCGGATGTTCATGTCGAGGTTCATTTTTTGTAAACATTTCCGGCAGCGGATGTTTTCTTCTTACTGAAAATCGGCGTGTGACGTCATCGTGGTTTAGTCCATATTTTTGCTTTGCTATTTTTCGTGAAATGCGTTCGACGGTTGGCCTAGGGCCCTCCTTAGCCGTGCGGTAAGACGCGCGGCTACAAAGCAAGACCATGCTGAGGGTGGCTGGGTTCGATTCCCGGTGCCGGTCTAGGCAATTTTCGGATTGGAAATTGTCTCGACTTCCCTGGGCATAAAAGTATCATCGTGTTAGCCTCATGATATACGAATGCAAAAATGGTAACCTGGCTAAGAAACCTCGCAGTTAATAACTGTGGAAGTACACTAAGCTGCGAGGCGGCTCTGTCCCAGTGTGGGATGTAATGCCAATAAGAAGAAGAAGAAGAAGTTCGACGGTTGCTTACAAGCGGCGTGCTTATGTAATTCAGCAATCAATTGAGTAGAGTGGGCCAACGTATATCAATTCGCGAAGTCGAAGCAAATTCTGCTCTTCCCTCCTATGGGAAACCCCATTGCTATCTGTCAGAGTTTGAGTGAAACATGGCCGCCATATCCTCCTCTCTGTTGCTCTACTGTAAAAACCCAGAGTGTATGTAATTAGGAGTGGCGACACTGTCAGAATTGGAACAAAATTCATCTGTCATTCCCATACAAAATCGTGTTCCAAACGAGCAGGAGACCTGTCAAATGCGGCACATGTCGCCACTCTTAATTACATACACTACTGTAAAAACCCATAAAGAACTGTCATTGTTTGTGGGAAGAATTTTGCTTCGACTTCGCGAATTCGAAAGTTTACACAGGATTTTCAATAAAATTTGTTCTAGCTTAAATATTTGTTATCTGTGGTCAAATTGACCTTTTCTCGCTTAACTTTCCAAAAGGACCTAAGTAACATTTTTTTCATGAATTAATTTGAATACTGCAATCAATAGCTTTCATGTTGTTCTATTGATTGCAGTCAGGGACGGGAACGGTTGACATTTCTTTTTATCATTCAATCTGCCACGAAGTAAAAGAAAAACAAAAACACGGCAGCCGCAGCAGCAGCCACGACCAAGCAGACGACAGTCAGCACATGATTTTATTATTTCCTCTCTCCACAATTAATGTTTCTGTACACTCATTTCACGACGTTTACTCCTTGCTCATTTTAGAAACTAGAACTAATGAATTAGTACCAACGGCTAGCATTCTTTCTAGGCTTTGCGCCTCATGCAATTAAACCCGATTCTGTTCTGTTTGCGCTGCGCACGAACCGAAACAAGAAATCTGGTGACTGTACCGACGGCTCGACTCTCACGCAGCAGCAGGCAGGAACATACAAACAGTTTGCCTCATCGGTAAAAAAAATGTCACAATGAGGCGTACATTTTTTTTGGAAAACTGTTTCGGTTTGTGCGGTGCGTGAAATTTGACCGGATAAAATGTAAACATTCGCATAATCACAGTGTTTTACTGTACATTTCCCGACACTGATTGCAGTACTCAAATTGATTCATTAAAAAAATGTTACTTAGGCTGTGAACCATTCCACTGATTCGTTTAACTTTTAGTTAAAATTTGACACTTCGATGGTTATTTTCCCTTCATGGTTAAAAAAAAATCGGAAGCCGACCCATTTGAGTTTTGACAGATTGATAGTTATTCGGAACGAAAATGATTTGGCGCCAATTTTCTCGCGAACAAAGTTTAACTATCGAACTGTCAAATTTAACCATGCTCCGGAGCAGGGTTATTTTTAACCACGACGAAATAACCATCGAACTGTAAAATTTTAACTAAAAGTTAAACGAATCGGTGGAATGGTTCACAGCCTTAGGTCTTTTTGAATAGTTATGCGAGTTTTCAAAAGCAGGTTCGCCCGCGTTCGCCCTTTTGAGATGTTGGTTCCGATTTTTTTGTTTCTCGCTCAAAATTTTGTGTGCGTGTCAGTGTTTGCAGGGCTGGATTATTTTTTCAGTTGATTCGTAACGTTCATAACACCGGGTAGTAAATAACGTGTAGTAACGATGCTATGACAGTGACAGTGCTTGTTTGAATTTGTTTACCGCCTCCGTTTGCAACGACGGTAAAAACGCGATTGCTTTTTATTTTAGCTAGAACTTCATTTACATGTACTGAAAGTTATTCCATAATTTATTCAGTATTGCATTAATAAACAAGCTTGATATTCGACTACATTGTAATATTAGTTATAGCATTGTTGTACCGTTCTACAAAAATAAAAATTGTGGTTTAAGGGCCCAAAGCTGTGCTTTAGGAAGTGCTTGTGTTCGGAATGTCGTCTCATATAAACGATTTCAACAATCATATCCAGTCATATTTCGTCAGCAGCACCTACGGAAATGAAACCCAACTTATTAACAGTCTCAACGTGAGTAGTAAATGTTTATTCTTCAGTTAATCAAATTAAGGCAGCTTCATTTCTTAGCACCTATCTGTGGTCAGCGATCAGCGAACGTTCGATATATCTGTCTACGGAAATAATATTTTCTTCATCAACCTGCATCGGTTAATGAGCACGGGATCGAAGAAAATGTCCCTCATGTGGGCAGCGGTGTCCGTGCTGGAGACGGCCTCGAAATGCGAACAAATACGCCAAGCGTTAATCCGAAACTTCCACTATCTACCAACGTTGGCCAATCTGCTGAAAGAAATTCACACCACGGAACAGCAGCAGAGGCTTTTGGCTTTGATTGAAAAGTTGACCCACGGAGCGCAGCTGGAAAGCTACGAGCCTTATGTTGAATCGTTGATCCTGAAGTTGCTGGGGGTGATGGAACAGGGATCTGGCCAAAAGGATAAAACCGACTTGGTAACGTTGGCCCTGTCGATTTTGGTGAATTTGTGCTACGGAAATTTGCCGGTGACTTATGTGCTGACGAAGAACATCACCGTGTCCAGTTTTTGCAAGCAGATTAAAGAGCTCGGCTTGGTTACCTGTAAGATGTACATAATTCTGGAGAGGAACGACTATATGAAGGAACTGGATTTGCATTATCTGCTGAAGATGAGTTTCCAGGAGGTGAAGAATATTCTTTCATCGAAGTAAGTTAGCTTGGACTGGGGTATGAATGTGGGTTGTGATGTTTTGTATTTTATTCCAGAAATAGCTTCATACTTCGGCATGTGGTTGACTATCTGCACTACATTAGGCAGTTGAATAAGGACAGTGGAGCAAAAGACGACCAACGCATTTCAGTGTCTTTGGAGAACAACTTTTTCCGGGATAACTTAAAGGACTTTTTGGAGGACATTGAAAAGTACACGTCGGCACAGCACTCAGAGAAAGCACCTGGTAATGCGAGAAAACGACGGAAAGTTTCCGATGAAAAAAGCACGGAAGGCTCAGCTGGAAACGAACGGGATGACTGCATGGATGTTTTGTTTGAGATTCTGGCTTGCATTGTTGATTTAGAACCGATAGGTGAAGTTTTTCGCAGAAGGATTGCAGACATAGCTCTGAAATGGATACGAATGAAGCAGAGTTGTTCCTGTGCGGTGGACTTGGTGAGGACTGTTCTGGAAAAAAGAAGCGAAGAGGATAAAGATCAGCAATGTGATCAAAAGTTGATTGATGCCTGTCAAGCAGTTTTAGACGATTTGGTGACGATTGTTCAAAATAATAGCGATCAAGTTCTGGTATGTATCAAGCTTCAGTATTCATTTATTTCCAAAGTACGCAGGCTTGTTATTCTTTTTTTTGCTTCAAAAAAATAGTGATTGTGAAATAGTAGTTTGTCTTTAATAAGTAAAACAACTTTTCCTGCTTTTATTCCAGATGATATCTATTTCTAAGTTACTGACAACGTTAGTCAACCTACAGGGCAGTTCTAACACAACTCTCGACAAGGCATCGGAGCTTTACTTTCAGCACACGTTTGGAAATATTCTTAGTTCGTTCAAATCAAACCAAAACTTTGATTTTTCTCTACCAGACAGTGAAATTGAAGCATTTTTATGGGCTCTGCACACTTTCCACGAGTTTGCTAATGTTTCCCCAACGATGTGGTTTGCCAAAATGGGCAATCTGTTGAAACAGAAACCGATCCACTTCCTTCTAGCCAAAGGTTTGACTAGCAGCAATCACGAGCTTACGGAGGCAACGTTGGCTATATGCTCTTCTGTGGATTTCCCTCGAAATGACGTATCTAAAATGATTACCATGCTGGGAGTCGGCAGCCGGAAAGCATTGGGAGAAAGCCAACAGCAAAATCTAGATCGTAAATCCTTTCCTCTGGAAGTGCCCCCTCCGGCGAGACTTAGCCGAGACCTGCTGGAACGAATGGACCGAACAGTTACGCACATCCAGGATGCCGTATCGTCGGGAGCGATCAACGATGCCACCCAGGTTCAACTGATAGAGTTCTATGACGCAAAGATACGCATGGAGGCGCGTCTGATGCAAGACCTCCAAGTCACCGTTGATGGGATGTCCAAACAGATCAGCACTCTGATGCATCAGAATCAACTCCTGACGGCGGAGGTGGATCGATCACAGAGAAAGAACCTACCGCTGGCTTTGAAAGTGTCTACGTAAGTATTTGCATGTTTTGAGTGCCCACTAACTGCCGTGATACGCATAATTGTCCCATGTACATAGGAAACCCAGCAAACATGGGACAAATATGCGTATGCCGGGAGTTCAGTGTGATTAGAAATTTAGAATGATATTTCTTGGAGTCGATCGAGGTTTATATAAATATGCCTAATAGATGTTGTAATGTAAGCTTCTACATATAAAATTTGTATTCCACAGATTGCAAACCGAAAATCGAACGCAGGAAAAGGAACTGAACCAGGTCAAGAGTGCAACGGCTTCGTACGACAAAAAAATCAACCAAATGAAGCATGATCTGTCGGACTATATCAAGCGATACACTGAAAAGAATCAGCAGTGGGCCATACTGACCAAGCAAGTAGAACAGCATCAAATAAGAGAAAGCAATTACGAAAAGGAAAATAAACGATTGCAGCATGAGCTCTCAAATATGGTAAGCAAAATTTTATTTTTGTCTTTCTCATACAACAAAGTAGTATATAAAGGCTATACTGCCCCTATTCGGGGCCCTCCTTAGCCGTGCGGTAAGATGGGTGCGGGTTAGCCGTGCTGGTGGCTGGGTTCGATTCCCGGTGCCGGTCTAGACAATTTTCGGATTGGAAATTGTCTCGACTTCCCTGGGCATAAAAGTATCATCGTGTTAGCCTCATGATATACGAATGCAGAAATGGTAACTTGGCTTAGAAACCTCGCGGTTAATAACTGTGGAAGTGCTTAATGAACACTAAGCTGCGAGGCGGCAATGTCCCAATGGGGGATGTAATGCCAACGAAGAAGAAGACTGCCCCTATTCGCATAAGCGTCCCATGTCAGTTTTCATCAACTTGAGTAATATGGCATTGAATTTTTCAAACTCGTTTTACATGGAGAAACACCGAAAAATTTAATAAATTTATAAAACCTTCAATCTTTCTGAAAATTTGGCATAATATTATTTAAATGCATACATTGGTATGGAACTATAAAATGGGCCATAATAATATTTATTGTTTGTGCAAAAGTGTATCAAAATCTGGAATGTGACTGTTATGCGAATAAATAGCAAGATGGGACAACACAAGTGGATTTTGATTTTTGAATTTCTAGAACAAAGTATATTATTTTATTAGTTTTTCTAGAAGGTGAAGTCATTTTATGTTTATTTCTGGATGAAAATCAAAATCGTCAAAAATCGACATGGGACTCTTATGCGAATCGCGGCAGTATAATTTCAGTCCAAAAAATATTTTTGGTGGAAGTGATTAGGAATATATATTTTTAAACTTATTGCACCTCATACAACCTTTTTCGTTCACAACAGGCCAAAACGAGCGAAGAATCACGGAGGCTACTCCGGGCAGCTGAGGAGGATCGGCAGAAATTATCCGAGCAGAAGGAAAGCGATCGGAAGCTGTACGAAGGAAAGATTCGCGAACGCGAACGGGAAATTTCCAAACGGAACGATCTGATCCACCAGTTGGAGCAGCAGCTGGCCAAGCGCGACAGCAAACTCGAATCGCAGGAAAGTGAGATGAAGGAGCTGATGGCGCAAATTTCCGCCAAAAATGAGCGCATCGAACAGATCGAGGAGCAGCTGAAGGAGAGCGAGAGCATACAGAAGGCGATTTACAGCTTGATGAATAAGAACAAGAGTAAATCGGGCGATTGAGATGCTCGAGAAATATACATTTTTTGACGGAGATGAAAATTTGTTTGCTTCAGATTGTTTGAAAAGTTTGTTCGCGTTGCTATTGCGTGAACACCAAAGTATTCACAAGCAAAGTAAAATGCCCAATAGTGGATCCCCTGCAGTAGCGGATTTTTGCTCTTCTTGTCATAAGGAGTAGAAATTTTCAACATATTAATTCTGCTTGATGTCTCTAATACCAAGTTTTGCATCTCCGAATACAAGATACCCCAGCTAAGATTTAGACTAAAACGCATTTAGTTTTGGATTCCGGGAGGCTTGTCCTTAACTCACATGAATGTCTCTCCTTATAAATACCACTGTCCGGTGAAATGAAGTGGAATGGGCAATGAGGCTAGATTTATAATATTAATGTCGGTATTTAAGTTGCACGACTTGTGTGAATTCTCTAATTGAACATTGCACACACCTTCATTGGATTTAAAGGAAATGTATGAATATTCGATTCCTGACAAATTCTGAGAACGGCAAGTATTTTGGATCTATCTGCCGAACTATAGTAAAGAGAGTCATTTCAAAATGTTTCCACAAGTCATACGCCTAACAGTATACTCAATGTAAGCATATGTGTACAACGTTATTGACGTTATTTCTCACTGGCACTAGCGCCTACAGTTATGCGTTATGTAACGACTTCGTTATGTGCGTATTGCACACTAAACATGACCTACTTATAACTGAGTCGAGTCTGACTTATTATTTGCATAGACTGGCTCGTCTTGTCATTATTATTCATTTTCGCAACTTTTTGTTTATTAATCAATCATTAATAATTGTCAAAAAGGTATTTAATCATTAATCTTAATCATTAATCATTGTCGACAACTGATAAATCATCAATCATAATCTTTAACCACAGGGTTACATGATTTAATCATAACAAATTTAATCATTCATGGGAAGCTTTATTCAT